>NC_135826.1:39567579-39666726 GCF_964213995.1 Mustelus asterias
GCTCTTGCTCTCGCTCCCGCTCTCGCTCTTGCTCTCGCTCCCGCTCCCGCTCTCGCTCTCGCTCCCGCTCTTGTTCTCGCTCTCGCTCCCGCTCTTGCTCTCGCTCCCGCTCTCGCTCTTGCTCTCGCTCCCGCTCTTGTTCTCGCTACCGCTCCCGCTCCCGCTCTCGCTCTCGCTCCCGCTCTCGCTCTTGCTCTCGCTCCCGCTCCCGCTCTTGCTCTCGCTCCCGCTCTCGCTCTTGCTCTCTCTCCCGCTCCCGCTCTTGCTCTCGCTCCCGCTCCCGCTCTTGCTCTCGCTCCCCCTCTTGTTCTCGCTACCGCTCCCGCTCCCGCTGCCGCTCTCGCTCCCCCTCTTGTTCTCGCTCCCCCTCTTGTTCTCGCTACCGCTCCCGCTGCCGCTCTCGCTCCCCCTCTTGTTCTCGCTCCCGCTCTTGCTCTCGCTCTTGCTCCCGCTCTTGCTCTCGCTCTTGCTACCGCTCTTGCTCTCGCTCTCGCTCTTGCTCCCGCTCCCCCTCTTGTTCTCGCTACCGCTCCCGCTCCCGCTCTCGCTCTCGCTCCCGCTCCCGCTCTTGTTCTCGCTACCGCTCCCGCTCCCGCTCTTGTTCTCGCTACCGCTCCCGCTCCCGCTCTTGTTCTCGCTCCCGCTCCCGCTCTTGCTCTCGCTCCCCCTCTTGTTCTCGCTCCCGCTCCCGCTCCCGCTCTCGCTCCCGCTCCCGCTGCCGCTCTCGCTCCCCCTCTTGTTCTCGCTACCGCTCCCGCTCCCGCTCTTGCTCTCGCTCCCCCTCTTGTTCTCGCTCCCGCTCCCGCTCCCGCTCCCGCTCTCGCTCCCGCTCCCGCTCCCGCTGCCGCTCTCGCTCCCCCTCTTGTTCTCGCTCCCGCTCTCGCTCTTGTTCTCGCTCCCACTCTTGCTCTCGCTCCCCCTCTTGTTCTCGCTACCGCTCCCGCTCCCGCTCTCGCTCCCGCTCCCGCTCTCGCTCTTGTTCTCGCTCCCGCTCTCGCTCTTGCTCTCGCTCCCCTTCTTGTTCTCGCTACCGCTGCCGCTCCCGCTCCCGCTCTCGCTCCCGCTCCCGCTCTCGCTCTCGCTCCCGCTCCCACTCCCGCTCTTGTTCTCGCTACCGCTCCCGCTCCCGCTCTTGTTCTCGCTACCGCTCCCGCTCCCGCTCTTGTTCTCGCTACCGCTCCCGCTCTTGCTCTCACTCCCGCTCTTGCTCTCGCTCTTGCTCTCGCTCCCGCTCTTGTTCTCGCTCCCGTTCCGCTCTCGCTCCCGCTCTCGCTACCGCTCTTGTTCTCGCTACCGCTCCCGCTCTCGCTCCCACTCTTGTTCTCGCTACCGCTCCCGCTCTCGCTCCCGCAGTCGCTCCCGCTCTTGTTCTCGCTACCGCTCCCGCTCTTGCTCTCGCTACCGCTCCCGCTCTCGCTCCCGCTCCCGCTCTTGCTCTCGCTGCCGCTACCGCTACCGCTCCCGCTACCGCTCTCGCTCCCGCTCCCGCTCTTGTTCTCGCTACCACTCCCGCTCCTGCTCTCGCTACTGCTCTCGCTCCCGCTCTCGCTTTTGCACCCGCACTCGCTCCCACTCTCACGCCCGCTCTCGCTGTTGTGCCCACTCCCGCTCTCACTCCCGTGCCTGCTCTCGCTCCCGCTCTCGCTCCCGCTCCCGCTGCCACTCTCGCTCCCGCTCCCGCTGCCGCTACTGCTCCCACTCTCCCCACTGCTCCCGCTGTCGCTACTGCTCCCGCTGTCGCTACTGCTCCCGCTGTCGCTACTGCTCCCGCTCTGGCTACCGCTCCCGCTCTCGCTCCCGCTCTCGCTCCTGCTCTCACTTTTGCACCCGCACTCGCTCCCACTCTCACGCCCGCTCTCGCTGTTGTGCCCACTCCCGCTCTCACTCCCGTGCCTGCTCTCGCTCCCGCTCTCGCTCCCGCTCCCGCTCCCGCTCCCGCTGCCACTCTCGCTCCCGCTCCCGCTGCCGCTACTGCTCCCACTCTCCCCACTGCTCCCACTCTCCCCACTGCTCCCGCTGTCGCTACTGCTCCCGCTCTCGCTACTGCTCCCGCTCTCGCTACCGCTCTCGCACCCGCTCTCGCTCCCGCTGCCACTCTCGCTACTGCTCCCGCTCCCGCAGTCGCTACTGCTCCCGCTCTCGCTACCGCTCCCGCTCCCGCTCTCGCTCCCGCTGTCGCTACTGCTCCCGCTCTCGCTACCGCTCCCGCTCCTGCTCTCACGCCCGCGCTCACTCTCATGCCCGCTCGCGCTCTCGTGCCCACTCCCGCTCTCGCTCCCGCTCTCGCTCCCGCTCTCGCTCTTCCTCCCGCTCCCGCTGCCGCTACCGCTCCCGCTTCCGCTCCCACTCTCGCCCCTGCTCTCGATCCTGCTCCCGCTGTCGCTACTCCTCCTGCTCTCGCGCCCGCGCTCACTCTCGCGCCCGCTCTCGCTCCCGCTCTCGTCCCGCTGTCGCTACTGCTCCCGCTCTCGCTCCCGCTCACGCTCCCGCTCTTGCTCTCACTACCGCTCTTGCTCTCGCTACCGCTCTTGCTCTCGCTACCGCTCCAGCTCTCGCTCCCGCTCCCGCTCCCGCTCTCGCTGCCGCTGCCGCTCCCGCTCCCGCTCTCGCTCCCGCTCCCGCTCTTGTTCTCGCTACCGCTCTTGGTCTCGCTACCGCTCCAGCTCTCGCTCCCACTCCCGCTCCCGCTCTCGCTACCGCTCCCGCTCTCGCTACCGCTACCGCTCTTGTTCTCGCTACCGCTCCCGCTCCCGCTCCCGCTCTCGCTCCCGCTCCCGCTCTCGCTCTTGTTCTCGCTCCCGCTCTCGCTCTTGCTCTCGCTCCACTTCTTGTTCTCGCTACCGCTGCCGCTCCCGCTCCCGCTCTCGCTCCCGCTCCCGCTCTCGCTCTCGCTCCCGCTCCCACTCCCGCTCTTGTTCTCGCTACCGCTCCCGCTCCCGCTCTTGTTCTCGCTACCGCTCCCGCTCCCGCTCTTGTTCTCGCTACCGCTCCCGCTCTTGCTCTCACTCCCGCTCTTGCTCTCGCTCTTGCTCTCGCTCCCGCTCTTGTTCTCGCTCCCGCTCCCGCTCTCGCTCCCGCTCTCGCTACCGCTCTTGTTCTCGCTACCGCTCCCGCTCTCGCTCCCACTCTTGTTCTCGCTACCGCTCCCGCTCTCGCTCCCGCAGTCGCTCCCGCTCTTGTTCTCGCTACCGCTCCCGCTCTTGCTCTCGCTACCGCTCCCGCTCTCGCTCCCGCTCCCGCTCTTGCTCTCGCTGCCGCTACCGCTACCGCTCCCGCTCCCGCTACCGCTCTCGCTCCCGCTCCCGCTCTTGTTCTCGCTACCACTCCCGCTCCTGCTCTCGCTACTGCTCTCGCTCCCGCTCTCGCTTTTGCACCCGCACTCGCTCCCACTCTCACGCCCGCTCTCGCTGTTGTGCCCACTCCCGCTCTCACTCCCGTGCCTGCTCTCGCTCCCGCTCTCGCTCCCGCTCCCGCTGCCACTCTCGCTCCCGCTCCCGCTGCCGCTACTGCTCCCACTCTCCCCACTGCTCCCGCTGTCGCTACTGCTCCCGCTGTCGCTACTGCTCCCGCTGTCGCTACTGCTCCCGCTCTGGCTACCGCTCCCGCTCTCGCTCCCGCTCTCGCTCCTGCTCTCACTTTTGCACCCGCACTCGCTCCCACTCTCACGCCCGCTCTCGCTGTTGTGCCCACTCCCGCTCTCACTCCCGTGCCTGCTCTCGCTCCCGCTCTCGCTCCCGCTCCCGCTCCCGCTCCCGCTGCCACTCTCGCTCCCGCTCCCGCTGCCGCTACTGCTCCCACTCTCCCCACTGCTCCCACTCTCCCCACTGCTCCCGCTGTCGCTACTGCTCCCGCTCTCACTACTGCTCCCGCTCTCGCTACCGCTCTCGCTCCCGCTCTCGCTCCCGCTGCCACTCTCGCTACTGCTCCCGCTCCCGCAGTCGCTACTGCTCCCGCTCTCGCTACCGCTCCCGCTCCCGCTCTCGCTCCCGCTGTCGCTACTGCTCCCGCTCTCGCTACCGCTCCCGCTCCTGCTCTCACGCCCGCGCTCACTCTCATGCCCGCTCGCGCTCTCGTGCCCACTCCCGCTCTCGCTCCCGCTCTCGCTCCCGCTCTCGCTCTTCCTCCCGCTCCCGCTGCCGCTACCGCTCCCGCTTCCGCTCCCACTCTCGCCCCTGCTCTCGATCCTGCTCCCGCTGTCGCTACTCCTCCTGCTCTCGCGCCCGCGCTCACTCTCGCGCCCGCTCTCGCTCCCGCTCTCGTCCCGCTGTCGCTACTGCTCCCGCTCTCGCTCCCGCTCACGCTCCCGCTCTTGCTCTCACTACCGCTCTTGCTCTCGCTACCGCTCTTGCTCTCGCTACCGCTCCAGCTCTCGCTCCCGCTCCCGCTCCCGCTCTCGCTGCCGCTGCCGCTCCCGCTCCCGCTCTCGCTCCCGCTCCCGCTCTTGTTCTCGCTACCGCTCTTGGTCTCGCTACCGCTCCAGCTCTCGCTCCCACTCCCGCTCCCGCTCTCGCTACCGCTCCCGCTCTCGCTACCGCTACCGCTCTTGCTCTCGCTACCGCTCTTGCTCTCGCTCTCGCTACCGCTCTTGCTCTCGCTACCGCTCCAGCTCTCGCTCCCGCTCCCGCTCCCGCTCTTGCTCTCGCTACCGCTCTTGCTCTCGCTACCGCTCCAGCTCTCGCTCCCGCTCCCGCTCCCGCTCTTGCTCTCGCTACCGCTCTTGCTCTTGCTCTCGCTACCGCTCTTGCTCTCGCTCCCGCTCCCGCTCTTGCTCTCGCTGCCGCTGCCGCTCCCGCTCCCGCTCCCGCTACCGCTCCCGCTCCCGCTCCCGCTGCCGCTCTCGCTCCCGCTCCCGCTCCCGCTACTGCTCCCGCTCTCCCCACTGCTCCAGCTCTCGCTACTGCTCCCGCTGTCGCTACTGCTCCCGCTGTCGCTACTGCTCCCGCTCTCGCTACTGTTCCCGCTCTCACGCCCGCGCTCACTCTCATGCCCGCTCGCGCTCTCGTGCCCACTCCAGCTCTCATTCCCGCTCCCGCTCTCGCTCCCGTTCTCGCTCTTGCTCCCGTTCCCGCTGCCGCTACTGCTCCCGCTCTCGCTACCGCTCCCGCTCTCGCTCCCACTCTCGCCCCCGCTCTCGCTCCTGCTCCCGCTGTCGCTACTCCTCCTGCTCTCGCGCCCGCGCTCACTCTCGCGCCCGCTCTCGCTCCCGCTCTCGTCCCGCTGTCGCTACTGCTCCCGCTCTTGCTACTCCGCTGTCGCTACTGCTCCCACTGTCGCTACTGCTCCCGCTCTCGCTACTGCTCCCACTGTCGCTACTGCTCCCACTCTTGGTACCCGTCCCGCTCTCGCTCCTGCTACCGCTTCCGCTCCCGCTCCCACTCTCGCCCCCGCTCTCGCTCCCGCTCCCGCTGTCGCTACTCCTCCTGCTCTCGCGCCCGCGCTCACTCTCGCTCTCGCTCCTGCTCTCGTCCCGCTGTCGCTACTGCTCCCGCTCTTGCTACTCCGCTGTCGCTACTGCTCCCACTGTCGCTACTGCTCCTGCTCTCGCTACTGCTCCCACTGTCGCTACTGCTCCCGCTCTCCCTACCGCTCCCGCTCTCGCCCCCGCTACCGCTTCCGCTCCCGCTCCCACTCTCGCCCCCGCTCTCGCTCCTGCTCCCACTGTCGCTACTCCTCCTGCTCTCGCGCCCGCGCTCACTCTCGCTCTCGCTCCCGCTCCCGCACTCGCTCCCGCTCTCGCTCCCCCTCTTGTTCTCGCTCCCGCTCCCGCTCTCGCTCCCGCTCTCGCTCCCGCTCTCGCTACCGCTCTTGTTCTCGCTACCGCTCCCGCTCTCGCTCCCGCTCCCACTCTTGTTCTCGCTACCGCTCCCGCTCTTGCTCTCGCTACCGCTCCCGCTCTCGCTCCCGCTCCCGCTCTTGCTCTCGCTGCCGCTGCCGCTCCCGCTCCCGCTACCGCTCTCGCTCCCGCTCCCGCTCTTGTTCTCGCTACCACTCCCGCTCTCGCTACCTCTCCCGCTCTCGCTCCCGCTCTCGCTTTTGCACCCGCACTCGCTCCCACTCTCACGCCCGCTCTCGCTGTTGTGCCCACTCCCGCTCTCACTCCCGTGCCTGCTCTCGCTCCCGCTCTCGCTCCCGCTCCCGCTGCCGCTCTCGCTCCCGCTCCCGCTGCCGCTACTGCTCCCGCTCTCCCCACTGCTCCCGCTCTCGCTACTGCTCCCGCTCTCGCTACTGCTCCCGCTGTCGCTACTGCTCCCGCTCTCGCTACCGCTCCCGCTCCTGCTCTCACGCCCGCGCTCACTCTCATGCCCGCTCGCGCTCTCGTGCCCACTCCCGCTCTCACTCCCGCTCCCGCTCTCGCTCCCGCTCTCGCTCTCGCTCCCGTTCTCGCTCTTCCTCCCGCTCCCGCTGCCGCTACTGCTCCCGCTCTCGCTACCGCTCCCGCTCTTGCTCCCGCTCTCGCTACCGCTTCCGCTCCCGCTCCCACTCTCGCCCCCGCTCTCGCTCCTGCTCCCGCTGTCGCTACTCCTCCTGCTCTCGCGCCCGCTCTCGCTCCCGCTCTCGTCCCACTGTCGCTACTGCTCCCGCTCCCGCACTTGCTCTCGCTACCGCTCTTGCTCCCGCTCCCGCTCTTGCTCTCGCTACCGCTCCCGCTCTCGCTCCCGCTCTCGCTCTCGCTCCCCCTCTTGTTCTCGCTACCGCTCCCGCTCTCGCTCCCGCTCCCGCTCTTGCTCTCGCTGCCGCTACCGCTGCCGCTCCCGCTCCCGCTCCCGCTACCGCTCTCGCTCCCGCTCCCGCTCTCGCTCTCGCTCCCGCTCCCGCTGCCGCTACTGCTCCCGCTCTCGCTCCCGCTCCCGCTCTTGCTCTCGCTACCGCTACCGCTCCCGCTTCCGCTCCCGCTCCCACTCTCGCTCCCGCTCACGCTCTTGTTCTCGCGACTGCTCCCGCTCCCGCTCTTGCTCTCGCTACCGCTCCCGCTCTCGCTCTTGCTCTCGCTGCCGCTACCACTGCCGCTCCCGCTCCCGCTCTTGCTCTCGCTCCCCCTCTTGTTCTCGCTACCGCTCCCGCTCCCGCTCTCGCTCTCGCTCCCGCTCTTGTTCTCGCTACTGCTCCCGCTCCCGCTCTTGCTCTCGCTCCCCCTCTTGTTCTCGCTACCGCTCCCACTCCCGCTCTTGTTCTCGCTACCGTCCCGCTCCCGCTCTTGTTCTCGCTACCGCTCCCGCTCCCGCTGCCGCTCTCGCTCCCGCTCTTGTCCTCGCTACCGCTCCCGCTCTTGTTCTCGCTCCCCCTCTTGTTCTCGCTACCGCTCCCGCTCCCGCTCTTGTTCTCGCTCCCCCTCTTGTTCTCGCTCCCGCTCCCGCTCTCGCTCTTGCTCTCGCTCCCCCTCTTGTTCTCGCTACCGCTCCCGCTCCCGCTCTCGCTCCCGCTCTTGTTCTCGCTCCCCCTCTTGTTCTCGCTACCGCTCCCGCTCCCGCTCTTGCTCTCGCTCCCCCTCTTGTTCTCGCTACCGCTCCCGCTCCGGCTCTTGTTCTCGCTACCGCTCCCGCTCCCGCTCCCACTCTCGCTCTCGCTCCCGCTCCCGCTCATGCTCTTGTTCTCGCTACCGCTCCCGCTCTTGTTCTCGCTACCGCTCCCGCTCCCGCTCTTGTTCTCGCTACCGCTCCGCTCCCGCTCTTGTTCTCGCTACCGCTCCCGCTCTTGCTCTCGCTCCCGCTCTTGCTCTCGCTCCCGCTCCCGCTCTTGCTCTCGCTCCCGCTCCCGCTCTTGCTCTCGCTCCCGCTCTCGCTACCGCTCTTGCTCTCGCTCCCGCTCCCGCTCTCGCTCCCGCTCTCGCTCCCGCTCTTGCTCTCGCTCTTGCTCTCGCACCCCCTCTTGTTCTCGCACCCCCTCTTGTTCTCGCTACCGCTCCCGCTCCCACTCCCGCTCTCGCTCCCGCTCTCGCTCTCGCTCTCGCTCCCCCTCTTGTTCTCGCTCCCGCTCCCGCTCTCGCTCCCGCTCTCGCTCCCCCTCTTGTTCTCGCTACCGCTCCCGCTCCCGCTCTCGCTCCCGCTCTCGCTCCCGCTCTCGCTACCGCTCTTGCTCCCGCACTTGCTCTCGCTCTCGCTCTCGCTCCCCCTCTTGTTCTCGCTACCGCTCCCGCTCTCGCTCCCGCAGTCGCTCCCGCTCTTGTTCTCGCTACCGCTCCCGCTCTTGCTCTCGCTACCGCTCCCGCTCTCGCTCCCGCTCCCGCTCTTGCTCTCGCTGCCGCTACCGCTGCCGCTCCCGCTCCCGCTACCGCTCTCGCTCCCGCTCCCGCTCTTGTTCTCGCTACCACTCCCGCTCCTGCTCTCGCTACTGCTCTCGCTCCCGCTCTCGCTTTTGCACCTGCACTCGCTCCCACTCTCACGCCCGCTCTCGCTGTTGTGCCCACTCCCGCTCTCACTCCCGTGCCTGCTCTCGCTCCCGCTCTCGCTCCCGCTCCCGCTGCCACTCTCGCTCCCGCTCCCGCTGCCGCTACTGCTCCCACTCTTCCCACTGCTCCCGCTGTCGCTACTGCTCCCGCTGTCGCTACTGCTCCCGCTGTCGCTACTGCTCCCGCTGTCGCTACTGCTCCCGCTCTGGCTACCGCTCCCGCTCTCGCTCCCGCTCTCGCTCCCGCTCTCGCTCCTGCTCTCACTTTTGCACCCGCACTCGCTCCCACTCTCACGCCCGCTCTCGCTGTTGTGCCCACTCCCGCTCTCACTCCCGTGCCTGCTCTCGCTCCCGCTCTCGCTCCCGCTCCCGCTCCCGCTCCCGCTGCCACTCTCGCTCCCGCTCCCGCTGCCGCTACTGCTCCCACTCTCCCCACTGCTCCCACTCTCCCCACTGCTCCCGCTGTCGCTACTGCTCCCGCTGTCGCTACTGCTCCCGCTCTCGCTACTGCTCCCGCTCTCGCTACCGCTCTCGCTCCCGCTCTCGCTCCCGCTCTCGCTCCCGCTCTCGCTGCCACTCTCGCTACTGCTCCCGCTCCCGCAGTCGCTACTGCTCCCGCTCTCGCTACCGCTCCCGCTCCCGCTCTCGCTCCCGCTGTCGCTACTGCTCCCGCTCTCGCTACCGCTCCCGCTCCTGCTCTCACGCCCGCGCTCACTCTCATGCCCGCTCGCGCTCTCGTGCCCACTCCCGCTCTCGCTCCCGCTCTCGCTCCCGTTCTCGCTCTTCCTCCCGCTCCCGCTGCCGCTACCGCTCCCGCTTCCGCTCCCACTCTCGCCCCTGCTCTCGATCCTGCTCCCGCTGTCGCTACTCCTCCTGCTCTCGCGCCCGCGCTCACTCTCGCGCCCGCTCTCGCTCCCGCTCTCGTCCCACTCTCGCTACTGCTCCCGCTCTCGCTCCCGCTCACGCTCCCGCTCTTGCTCTCACTACCGCTCTTGCTCTCGCTACCGCTCTTGCTCTCGCTACCGCTCCAGCTCTCGCTCCCGCTCCCGCTCCCGCTCTCGCTGCCGCTGCCGCTGCCGCTCCCGCTCCCGCTCCCGCTCTCGCTCCCGCTCCCGCTCTTGTTCTCGCTACCGCTCTTGGTCTCGCTACCGCTCCAGCTCTCGCTCCCACTCCCGCTCCCGCTCTCGCTGCCGCTCCCGCTCCCGCTCTTGCTCTCGCTACCGCTCTTGCTCTCGCTACCGCTCCAGCTCTCGCTCCCGCTCCCGCTCCCGCTCTTGCTCTCGCTACCGCTCTTGCTCTTGCTCTCGCTACCGCTCTTGCTCTCGCTCCCGCTCCCGCTCTTGCTCTCGCTGCCGCTGCCGCTCCCGCTCCCGCTCCCGCTACCGCTCCCGCTCCCGCTCCCGCTCCCGCTCTCGCTCCCGCTCCCGCTGCCGCTCTCGCTCCCGCTCCCGCTCCCGCTCCCGCTACTGCTCCCGCTCTCCCCACTGCTCCAGCTCTCGCTACTGCTCCCGCTGTCGCTACTGCTCCCGCTGTCGCTACTGCTCCCGCTGTCGCTACTGCTCCCGCTCTCGCTACTGTTCCCGCTCTCACGCCCGCGCTCACTCTCATGCCCGCTCGCGCTCTCGTGCCCACTCCAGCTCTCATTCCCGCTCCCGCTCTCGCTCCCGTTCTCGCTCTTGCTCCCGTTCCCGCTGCCACTACTGCTCCCGCTCTCGCTACCGCTCCCGCTCTCGCTCCCACTCTCGCCCCCGCTCTCGCTCCTGCTCCCGCTGTCGCTACTCCTCCTGCTCTCGCGCCCGCGCTCACTCTCGCGCCCGCTCTCGCTCCCGCTCTCGTCCCGCTGTCGCTACTGCTCCCGCTCTTGCTACTCCGCTGTCGCTACTGCTCCCACTGTCGCTACTGCTCCCGCTCTCGCTACTGCTCCCACTGTCGCTACTGCTCCCACTCTCGCTACCGCTCCCGCTCTCGCTCCTGCTACCGCTTCCGCTCCCGCTCCCACTCTCGCCCCCGCTCTCGCTCCTGCTCCCGCTGTCGCTACTCCTCCTGCTCTCGCGCCCGCGCTCACTCTCGCTCTCGCTCCCGCTCTCGTCCCGCTGTCGCTACTGCTCCCGCTCTTGCTACTCCGCTGTCGCTACTGCTCCCACTGTCGCTACTGCTCCTGCTCTCGCTACTGCTCCCACTGTCGCTACTGCTCCCGCACTCGCTACCGCTCCCGCTCTCGCTCCCGCTACCGCTTCCGCTCCCGCTCCCACTCTCGCCCCCGCTCTCGCTCCTGCTCCCACTGTCGCTACTCCTCCTGCTCTCGCGCCCGCGCTCACTCTCGCTCTCGCTCCCGCTCCCGCACTCGCTCCCGCTCTCGCTCCCCCTCTTGTTCTCGCTCCCGCTCCCGCTCTCGCTCCCGCTCTCACTCCCGCTCTCGCTACCGCTCTTGTTCTCGCTACCGCTCCCGCTCTCGCTCCCGCTCCCACTCTTGTTCTCGCTACCGCTCCCGCTCTTGCTCTCGCTACCGCTCCCGCTCCCGCTCCCGCTCTTGCTCTCGCTGCCGCTGCCGCTCCCGCTCCCGCTACCGCTCTCGCTCCCGCTCCCGCTCTTGTTCTCGCTACCACTCCCGCTCTCGCTACCTCTCCCGCTCTCGCTCCCGCTCTCGCTTTTGCACCCGCACTCGCTCCCACTCTCACGCCCGCTCTCGCTGTTGTGCCCACTCCCGCTCTCACTCCCGTGCCTGCTCTCGCTCCCGCTCTCGCTCCCGCTCCCGCTGCCGCTCTCGCTCCCGCTCCCGCTGCCGCTACTGCTCCCGCTCTCCCCACTGCTCCCGCTCTCGCTACTGCTCCCGCTCTCGCTACTGCTCCCGCTGTCGCTACTGCTCCCGCTCTCGCTACCGCTCCCGCTCCTGCTCTCACGCCCGCGCTCACTCTCATGCCCGCTCGCGCTCTCGTGCCCACTCCCGCTCTCACTCCCGCTCCCGCTCTCGCTCCCGCTCTCGCTCTCGCTCCCGTTCTCGCTCTTCCTCCCGCTCCCGCTGCCGCTACTGCTCCCGCTCTCGCTACCGCTCCCGCTCTTGCTCCCGCTCTCGCTACCGCTTCCGCTCCCGCTCCCACTCTCGCCCCCGCTCTCGCTCCTGCTCCCGCTGTCGCTACTCCTCCTGCTCTCGCGCCCGCTCTCGCTCCCGCTCTCGTCCCACTGTCGCTGCTGCTCCCGCTCCCGCTCTTGCTCTCGCTACCGCTCTTGCTCCCGCTCCCGCTCTTGCTCTCGCTACCGCTCCCGCTCTCGCTCCCGCTCTCGCTCTCGCTCCCCCTCTTGTTCTCGCTACCGCTCCCGCTCTCGCTCCCGCTCCCGCTCTTGCTCTCGCTGCCGCTACCGCTGCCGCTCCCGCTCCCGCTCCCGCTACCGCTCTCGCTCCCGCTCCCGCTCTCGCTCTCACTCCCGCTCCCGCTGCCGCTACTGCTCCCGCTCTCGCTCCCGCTCCCGCTCTTGCTCTCGCTACCGCTCCCGCTTCCGCTCCCGCTCCCGCTCCCACTCTCGCTCCCGCTCACGCTCTTGTTCTCGCGACTGCTCCCGCTCCCGCTCTTGCTCTCGCTACCGCTCCCGCTCTCGCTCTTGCTCTCGCTGCCGCTACCACTGCCGCTCCCGCTCCCGCTCTTGCTCTCGCTCCCCCTCTTGTTCTCGCTACCGCTCCCGCTCCCGCTCTCGCTCTCGCTCTCGCTCCCGCTCTTGTTCTCGCTACTGCTCCCGCTCCCGCTCTTGCTCTCGCTCCCCCTCTTGTTCTCGCTACCGCTCCCACTCCCGCTCTTGTTCTCGCTACCGCTCCCGCTCCCGCTCTTGTTCTCGCTACCGCTCCCGCTCCCGCTGCCGCTCTCGCTCCCGCTCTTGTCCTCGCTACCGCTCCCGCTCTTGTTCTCGCTCCCCCTCTTGTTCTCGCTACCGCTCCCGCTCCCGCTCTCGCTCCCGCTCTTGTTCTCGCTCCCCCTCTTGTTCTCGCTCCCGCTCCCGCTCTCGCTCTTGCTCTCGCTCCCCCTCTTGTTCTCGCTACCGCTCCCGCTCTTGTTCTCGCTCCCCCTCTTGTTCTCGCTACCGCTCCCGCTCCCGCTCTTGCTCTCGCTCGCCCTCTTGTTCTCGCTACCGCTCCCGCTCCGGCTCTTGTTCTCGCTACCGCTCCCGCTCTCGCTCTTGCTCTCGCTCCCGCTCTCGCTACCGCTCTTGCTCCCGCACTTTCTCTCGCTCTCGCTCTCGCTCTCGCTCCCCCTCTTGTTCTCGCTACCGCTCCCGCTCTCGCTCCCGCAGTCGCTCCCGCTCTTGTTCTCGCTACCGCTCCCGCTCTTGCTCTCGCTACCGCTCCCGCTCTCGCTCCCGCTCCCGCTCTTGCTCTCGCTGCCGCTACCGCTGCCGCTCCCGCTCCCGCTACCGCTCTCGCTCCCGCTCCCGCTCTTGTTCTCGCTACCGCTCCCGCTCCCGCTCCCACTCTCGCTCTCGCTCCCGCTCCCGCTCATGCTCTTGTTCTCGCTACCGCTCCCGCTCTTGTTCTCGCTAACGCTCCCGCTCCCGCTCTTGTTCTCGCTACCGCTCCGCTCCCGCTCTTGTTCTCGCTACCGCTCCCGCTCTTGCTCTCGCTCCCGCTCTTGCTCTCGCTCCCGCTCCCGCTCTTGCTCTCGCTCCCGCTCCCGCTCTTGCTCTCGCTCCCGCTCTCGCTACCGCTCTTGCTCTCGCTCCCGCTCCCGCTCTCGCTCCCGCTCTCGCTCACGCTCTTGCTCTCGCTCTTGCTCTCGCACCCCCTCTTGTTCTCGCACCCCCTCTTGTTCTCGCTACCGCTCCCGCTCCCACTCCCGCTCTCGCTCCCGCTCTCGCTCTCGCTCTCGCTCCCCCTCTTGTTCTCGCTCCCGCTCCCGCTCTCGCTCCCGCTCTCGCTCCCCCTCTTGTTCTCGCTACCGCTCCCGCTCTCGCTCCCGCTCTCGCTCCCGCTCTCGCTACCGCTCTTGCTCCCGCACTTGCTCTCGCTCTCGCTCTCGCTCTCGCTCCCCCTCTTGTTCTCGCTACCGCTCCCGCTCTCGCTCCCGCAGTCGCTCCCGCTCTTGTTCTCGCTACCGCTCCCGCTCTTGCTCTCGCTACCGCTCCCGCTCTCGCTCCCGCTCCCGCTCTTGCTCTCGCTGCCGCTACCGCTGCCGCTCCCGCTCCCGCTACCGCTCTCGCTCCCGCTCCCGCTCTTGTTCTCGCTACCACTCCCGCTCCTGCTCTCGCTACTGCTCTCGCTCCCGCTCTCGCTTTTGCACCCGCACTCGCTCCCACTCTCACGCCCGCTCTCGCTGTTGTGCCCACTCCCGCTCTCACTCCCGTGCCTGCTCTCGCTCCCGCTCTCGCTCCCGCTCCCGCTGCCACTCTCGCTCCCGCTCCCGCTGCCGCTACTGCTCCCACTCTCCCCACTGCTCCCGCTGTCGCTACTGCTCCCGCTGTCGCTACTGCTCCCGCTGTCGCTACTGCTCCCGCTCTGGCTACCGCTCCCGCTCTCGCTCCCGCTCTCGCTCCCGCTCTCGCTCCTGCTCTCACTTTTGCACCCGCACTCGCTCCCACTCTCACGCCCGCTCTCGCTGTTGTGCCCACTCCCGCTCTCACTCCCGTGCCTGCTCTCGCTCCCGCTCTCGCTCCCGCTCCCGCTCCCGCTGCCACTCTCGCTCCCGCTCCCGCTGCCGCTACTGCTCCCACTCTCCCCACTGCTCCCACTCTCCCCACTGCTCCCGCTGTCGCTACTGCTCCCGCTGTCGCTACTGCTCCCGCTCTCGCTACTGCTCCCGCTCTCGCTACCGCTCTCGCTCCCGCTCTCGCTCCCGCTCTCGCTGCCACTCTCGCTACTGCTCCCGCTCCCGCAGTCGCTACTGCTCCCGCTCTCGCTACCGCTCCCGCTCCCGCTCTTGTTCTCGCGACTGCTCCCGCTCCCGCTCTTGCTCTCGCTACCGCTCCCGCTCTCGCTCTTGCTCTCGCTGCCGCTACCCACTGTCGCTGCTGCTCCCGCTCCCGCTCTTGCTCTCGCTACCGCTCTTGCTCCCGCTCCCGCTCTTGCTCTCGCTACCGCTCCTGCTCTCGCTCCCGCTCTCGCTCTCGCTCCCCCTCTTGTTCTCACTACCGCTCCCGCTCTCGCTCCCGCTCCCGCTCTTGCTCTCGCTGCCGCTACCGCTGCCGCTCCCGCTCCCGCTCCCGCTACCGCTCTCGCTCCCGCTCCCGCTCCCGCTCCCGCTACCGCTCTCGCTCCCGCTCCCGCTCTCGCTCTCACTCCCGCTCCCGCTGCCGCTACTGCTCCCGCTCTCGCTCCCGCTCCCGCTCTTGCTCTCGCTACCGCTCCCGCTTCCGCTCCCGCTCCCGCTCCCACTCTCGCTCCCGCTCACGCTCTTGTTCTCGCGACTGCTCCCGCTCCCGCTCTTGCTCTCGCTACCGCTCCCGCTCTCGCTCTTGCTCTCGCTGCCGCTACCACTGCCGCTCCCGCTCCCGCTCTTGCTCTCGCTCCCCCTCTTGTTCTCGCTACCGCTCCCGCTCCCGCTCTCGCTCTCGCTCTCGCTCCCGCTCTTGTTCTCGCTACTGCTCCCGCTCCCGCTCTTGCTCTCGCTCCCCCTCTTGTTCTCGCTACCGCTCCCACTCCCGCTCTTGTTCTCGCTACCGCTCCCGCTCCCGCTCTTGTTCTCGCTACCGCTCCCGCTCCCGCTGCCGCTCTCGCTCCCGCTCTTGTCCTCGCTACCGCTCCCGCTCTTGTTCTCGCTCCCCCTCTTGTTCTCGCTACCGCTCCCGCTCCCGCTCTTGTTCTCGCTCCCCCTCTTGTTCTCGCTCCCGCTCCCGCTCTCGCTCTTGCTCTCGCTCCCCCTCTTGTTCTCGCTACCGCTCCCGCTCCCGCTCTCGCTCCCGCTCTTGTTCTCGCTCCCCCTCTTGTTCTCGCTACCGCTCCCGCTCTTGCTCTCGCTCCCCCTCTTGTTCTCGCTACCGCTCCCGCTCCGGCTCTTGTTCTCGCTACCGCTCCCGCTCTCGCTCTTGCTCTCGCTCCCGCTCTCGCTACCGCTCTTGCTCCCGCACTTGCTCTCGCTCTCGCTCTCGCTCCCCCTCTTGTTCTCGCTACCGCTCCCGCTCTCGCTCCCGCAGTCGCTCCCGCTCTTGTTCTCGCTACCGCTCCCGCTCTTGCTCTCGCTACCGCTCCCGCTCTCGCTCCCGCTCCCGCTCTTGCTCTCGCTGCCGCTACCGCTGCCGCTCCCGCTCCCGCTACCGCTCTCGCTCCCGCTCCCGCTACCGCTCTCGCTCCCGCTCCCGCTCTTGTTCTCGCTACCGCTCCCGCTCCCGCTCCCACTCTCGCTCTCGCTCCCGCTCCCGCTCATGCTCTTGTTCTCGCTACCGCTCCCGCTCCCGCTCTTGTTCTCGCTACCGCTCCCGCTCCCGCTCTTGTTCTCGCTACCGCTCCGCTCCCGCTCTTGTTCTCGCTACCGCTCCCGCTCTTGCTCTCGCTCCCGCTCTTGCTCTCGCTCCCGCTCCCGCTCTTGCTCTCGCTCCCGCTCTTGCTCTCGCTCCCGCTCTCGCTACCGCTCTTGCTCTCGCTCCCGCTCCCGCTCTCGCTCCCGCTCTCGCTCACGCTCTTGCTCTCGCTCTTGCTCTCGCACCCCCTCTTGTTCTCGCACCCCCTCTTGTTCTCGCTACCGCTCCCGCTCCCACTCCCGCTCTCGCTCCCGCTCCCACTCTCGCTCTCGCTCCCACTCCCGCTCTCGCTCCCGCTCTCGCTCTCGCTCTCGCTCCCCCTCTTGTTCTCGCTCCCGCTCCCGCTCTCGCTCCCGCTCTCGCTCCCCCTCTTGTTCTCGCTACCGCTCCCGCTCTCGCTCCCGCTCTCGCTCCCGCTCTCGCTACCGCTCTTGCTCCCGCACTTGCTCTCGCTCTCGCTCTCGCTCTCGCTCCCCCTCTTGTTCTCGCTACCGCTCCCGCTCTCGCTCCCGCAGTCGCTCCCGCTCTTGTTCTCGCTACCGCTCCCGCTCTTGCTCTCGCTACCGCTCCCGCTCTCGCTCCCGCTCCCGCTCTTGCTCTCGCTGCCGCTACCGCTGCCGCTCCCGCTCCCGCTACCGCTCTCGCTCCCGCTCCCGCTCTTGTTCTCGCTACCACTCCCGCTCCTGCTCTCGCTACTGCTCTCGCTCCCGCTCTCGCTTTTGCACCCGCACTCGCTCCCACTCTCACGCCCGCTCTCGCTGTTGTGCCCACTCCCGCTCTCACTCCCGTGCCTGCTCTCGCTCCCGCTCTCGCTCCCGCTCCCGCTGCCACTCTCGCTCCCGCTCCCGCTGCCGCTACTGCTCCCACTCTCCCCACTGCTCCCGCTGTCGCTACTGCTCCCGCTGTCGCTACTGCTCCCGCTGTCGCTACTGCTCCCGCTGTCGCTACTGCTCCCGCTCTGGCTACCGCTCCCGCTCTCGCTCCCGCTCTCGCTCCCGCTCTCGCTCCTGCTCTCACTTTTGCACCCGCACTCGCTCCCGCTCTCACTCCCGTGCCTGCTCTCGCTCCCGCTCTCGCTCCCGCTCCCGCTCCCGCTGCCACTCTCGCTCCCGCTCCCGCTGCCGCTACTGCTCCCACTCTCCCCACTGCTCCCACTCTCCCCACTGCTCCCGCTGTCGCTACTGCTCCCGCTGTCGCTACTGCTCCCGCTCTCGCTACTGCTCCCGCTCTCGCTACCGCTCTCGCTCCCGCTCTCGCTCCCGCTCTCGCTGCCACTCTCGCTACTGCTCCCGCTCCCGCAGTCGCTACTGCTCCCGCTCTCGCGACCGCTCCCGCTCCCGCTCTCGCTCCCGCTGTCGCTACTGCTCCCGCTCTCGCTACCGCTCCCGCTCCTGCTCTCACGCCCGCGCTCACTCTCATGCCCGCTCGCGCTCTCGTGCCCACGCCCGCTCTCGCTCCCGCTCTCGCTCCCGCTCTCGCTCCCGTTCTCGCTCTTCCTCCCGCTCCCGCTGCCGCTACCGCTCCCGCTTCCGCTCCCACTCTCGCCCCTGCTCTCGATCCTGCTCCCGCTGTCGCTACTCCTCCTGCTCTCGCGCCCGCGCTCACTCTCGCGCCCGCTCTCGCTCCCGCTCTCGTCCCGCTGTCGCTACTGCTCCCGCTCTCGCTCCCGCTCACGCTCCCGCTCTTGCTCTCACTACCGCTCTTGCTCTCGCTACCGCTCTTGCTCTCGCTACCGCTCCAGCTCTCGCTCCCGCTCCCGCTCCCGCTCTCGCTGCCGCTGCCGCTCCCGCTCCCGCTCCCGCTCTCGCTCCCGCTCCCGCTCTTGTTCTCGCTACCGCTCTTGGTCTCGCTACCGCTCCAGCTCTCGCTCCCACTCCCGCTCCCGCTCTCGCTACCGCTCCCGCTCTCGCTCCCGCTCCCGCTCTTGCTCTCGCTACCGCTCTTGCTCTCGCTACCGCTCCAGCTCTCGCTCCCGCTCCCGCTCCCGCTCTTGCTCTCGCTACCGCTCTTGCTCTTGCTCTCGCTACCGCTCTTGCTCTCGCTCCCGCTCCCGCTCTTGCTCTCGCTGCCGCTGCCGCTCCCGCTCCCGCTCCCGCTCCCGCTCCCGCTCCCGCTCCCGCTCTCGCTCCCGCTCCCGCTGCCGCTCCCGCTCCCGCTCCCGCTCTCGCTCCCGCTCCCGCTCTTGTTCTCGCTACCGCTCTTGGTCTCGCTACCGCTCCAGCTCTCGCTCCCACTCCCGCTCCCGCTCTCGCTACCGCTCCCGCTCTCGCTCCCGCTCCCGCTCTTGCTCTCGCTACCGCTCTTGCTCTCGCTACCGCTCCAGCTCTCGCTCCCGCTCCCGCTCTTGCTCTCGCTACCGCTCTTGCTCTTGCTCTCGCTACCGCTCTTGCTCTCGCTCCCGCTCCCGCTCTTGCTCTCGCTGCCGCTGCCGCTCCCGCTCCCGCTCCCGCTCCCGCTCCCGCTCCCGCTCCCGCTCCCGCTCTCGCTCCCGCTCCCGCTCCCGCTCTCGCTCCCGCTCTCGCTCCCGCTCCCGCTCCCGCTACTGCTCCCGCTCTCCCCACTGCTCCAGCTCTCGCTACTGCTCCCGCTGTCGCTACTGCTCCCGCTGTCGCTACTGCTCCCGCTGTCGCTACTGCTCCCGCTCTCGCTACTGTTCCCGCTCTCACGCCCGCGCTCACTCTCATGCCCGCTCGCGCTCTCGTGCCCACTCCAGCTCTCACTCCCGCTCCCGCTCTCGCTCCCGTTCTCGCTCTTGCTCCCGTTCCCGCTGCCGCTACTGCTCCCGCTCTCGCTACCGCTCCCGCTCTCGCTCCCACTCTCGCCCCCGCTCTCGCTCCTGCTCCCGCTGTCGCTACTCCTCCTGCTCTCGCGCCCGCGCTCACTCTCGCGCCCGCTCTCGCTCCCGCTCTCGTCCCGCTGTCGCTACTGCTCCCGCTCTTGCTACTCCGCTGTCGCTACTGCTCCCACTGTCGCTACTGCTCCCGCTCTCGCTACTGCTCCCACTGTCGCTACTGCTCCCACTCTCGCTACCGCTCCGGCTCTCGCTCCTGCTACCGCTTCCGCTCCCGCTCCCACTCTCACCCCCGCTCTCGCTCCTGCTCCCGCTGTCGCTACTCCTCCTGCTCTCGCGCCCGCGCTCACTCTCGCTCTCGCTCCCGTCCCGCTGTCGCTACTGCTCCCGCTCTTGCTACTCCGCTGTCGCTACTGCTCCCACTGTCGCTACTGCTCCTGCTCTCGCTACTGCTCCCACTGTCGCTACTGCTCCCGCTCTCGCTACCGCTCCCGCTCTCGCTCCCGCTACCGCTTCCGCTCCCGCTCCCACTCTCGCCCCCGCTCTCGCTCCTGCTCCCACTGTCGTTACTCCTCCTGCTCTCGCGCCCGCGCTCACTCTCGCTCTCGCTCTCGCTCCCGCTCTCGTCCCGCTGTCGCGACTGCTCCCGCACTTGCTACTCCGCTGTCGCTACTGCTCCCGCTGCCGCTACTGCTCCCGCTCTCGCTACCGCTCCCGCTCCCACTCTCGCCCCCGCTCTCGCTCCTGCTCCCGCTGTCGCTACCCCTCCTGCTCTCGCGCCCGCGCTCACTCTCGCTCTCGCTCTCGCTCCCGCTCTCGTCCCGCTGTCGCTACTGCTCCCGCTCTTGCTACTCCGCTGCCGCTACTGCTCCCGCTGTCGCTACTGCTCCCGCTGTCGCTACTGCTCCCGCTCTCGCTACTGCTCCCGCTCTCGCTACTGCTCCCCCTCTCGCTACTGCTCCCGCTCTCGCTACTGCTCCCGCTCTTGCTCCTGCTCCCGCTCTCGCTACTGCTCCCGCGGTCGCTACTGCTCCCGCTCCTGCTCTCGCGCCCGCGCTCACTCTCACGCCCGCTCTCGCTCTCGTGCCCACTCCCGCTCTCACTCCCGTGCCCGCTCTCGCTCCCGCTCTCGCTCCCGCTCTCGCTCCCACTCCCGCTGCCGCTACTGCTCCCGCTCCCGCTCCTGCTCCCGCTCTTGCTCTCGCTCCCACTCCCACTCCCGCTCCCCCTCTTGCTCTCGCTCCCGCTCTCGCTCTTGTTCTCGCTCCCGCTCCCGCTCCCACTCTCGCCCCCGCTCTCGCTCCTGCTCCCGCTGTCGCTACTCCTCCTGCTCTCGCGCCCGCGCTCACTCTCGCGCCTGCTCTCGCTCCCGCTCTCGTCCCGCTGTCGCTACTGCTCCCGCTCTTGCTACTCCGCTGTCGCTACTGCTCCCGCTCTCGCTACTGTTCCCGCTCTCGCTACTGCTCCCGCTCTCGCTACCGCTCCTGCTGTCGCTACTGCTCCCGCTGTCGCTACTGCTCCCGCTGCCGCTACTGCTCCCGCTCTCGCTACCGCTCCCGCTCTCGCTCCCGCTCTCGCTACCGCTCCCACTCTCGCCCCCGCTCTCGCTCCTGCTCCCGCTGTCGCTACTCCTCCTGCTCTCGCGCTCGCGCTCGCTCTCGCTCTCGCTCCCGCACTCGTCCCGCTGTCGCTACTGCTCCCGCTGTCGCTACTGTTCCCGCTCTCGCTACTGCTCCCGCTCTCGCTACTGCTCCCGCTGTCGCTACTGCTCCCGCTGTCGCTACTGCTCCCGCTGTCGCTACTGCTCCCGCTCTCGCTACTGTTCCCGCTCTCACGCCCGCGCTCACTCTCATGCCCGCTCGCGCTCTCGTGCCCACTCCAGCTCTCACTCCCGCTCCCGCTCTCGCTCCCGTTCTCGCTCTTGCTCCCGTTCCCGCTGCCGCTACTGCTCCCGCTCTCGCTACCGCTCCCGCTCTCGCTCCCACTCTCGCCCCCGCTCTCGCTCCTGCTCCCGCTGTCGCTACTCCTCCTGCTCTCGCGCCCGCGCTCACTCTCGCGCCCGCTCTCGCTCCCGCTCTCGTCCCGCTGTCGCTACTGCTCCCGCTCTCGCTACCGCTCCCGCTCTCGCTCCCACTCTCGCCCCCGCTCTCGCTCCTGCTCCCGCTGTCGCTACTCCTCCTGCTCTCGCGCTCGCTCTCGCTCCCGCACTCGTCCCGCTGTCGCTACTGCTCCCGCTGTCGCTACTGTTCCCGCTCTCGCTACTGCTCCCGCTCTTGCTACTCCGCTGTCGCTACTGCTCCCGCTCTCGCTACTGCTCCCGCTCTCGCTACTGCTCCCGCTGTTGCTACTGCTCCCGCTGTCGCTACTGCTCCCGCTCTCGCTACTGCTCCCGCTGTCGCTACTGCTCCCGCTGTCGCTACTGCTCCCGCTCTCGCTACTGCTCCCGCTCTCGCTACTGCTCCCGCTCTCGCTACTGCTCCCGCTCTTGCTACTCCGCTGTCGCTACTGCTCCCGCTGTCGCTACTGCTCCCGCTGTCGCTACTGCTCCCGCTGTCGCGACTCCTCCCGCTCTCGCTACCGCTCCCGCTCTCGCTACCACTCCCGCTCTCGCTCCCGCTGTCGCTACTGCTCCCGCTGTCGCTACTGCTCCCACTGTCGCTACTGCTCCCGCTCTTGCTACTGCTCCCGCTCTTGCTACTGCTCCCGCTCTCGCTACTCCGCTGTCGCTACTGCTCCCGCTCTCGCTACTGCTCCCGCTCTCGCTACTGCTCCCGCTCTCGCTACTGCTCCCGCTGTCGCTACCGCTCCCGCTCCCGCTCTCGCTCCCGCTGTCGCTACTTCTCCCGCTGTCGCTACTTCTCCCGCTGTCGCTACTGCTCCCGCTCTCGCTACTGCTCCCGCTGTCGCTACTGCTCCCGCTCTCGCTACTGCTCCCGCTCTCGCTACTGCTCCCGCTGTCGCTACCGCTCCCGCTCTCGCTCCCGCTGTCGCTACTTCTCCCGCTGTCGCTACTTCTCCCGCTGTCGCTACTGATCCCGCTGTCGCTACTGCTCCCGCTGTCGCTACTGCTCCCGCTCTCGCTACTGCTCCCGCTGTCGCTACTGCTCCCGCTCCTGCTCTCGCACCCGCGCTCACTCTCACGCCCGCTCTCGCTCTCGTGCCCACTCCTGCTCTCACTCCCTTGCCTGCTCTCGCTCCCGCTCTCGCTCCCGCTCTCGCTCCCGCTGCCACTCTCGCTCCCGCTCTCGCTCCTGCTCCCGCTGCCGCTACTGCTCCCGCTCTCGCTACCGCTCGGGCTCTCGCTCCCGCTCTCGCTCCCGCTCTTGTTCTCGCTACCGCTCCCGCTCTTGCTCTCGCTACCGCTCCCGCTCTTGCTCCCGCTACCGTTCCCGCTCTCGCCCCAGCTCTTGTTCTCGCTACCGCTCCCGCTCTTGCTCTCGCTACCGCTGCCGCTCCCGCTCCCGCTACCGCTCCCGCTCTCGCTCCCGCTCCCGCTCTTGCTCTCGCTACCGCTCCCGGTCCCGCTCTTGCTCCCACTCCCGCTACCGCTCTCGCTTTTGCACCCGCACTCGCTCCCACTCTCCCGCCCGCTCTCGCTCTCGTGCCCACTCCCGCTCTCACTCCCGTGCCTGCTCTCGCTCCTGCTATCGCTCCCGCTCTCGCTCCCGCTCTCGCTCCCGCTGCCACTCTCGCTCCCGCTCCCGCTGCCGCTACTGCTCCCGCTACCGCTCGGGCTCTCGCTACTGCTCCCGCTCTTGCTCCCGCTCTCGCTCTCGCTCCCGCTCCCGCTCCCGCTCTTGTTCTCGCTCCCACTCCTGCTCTTGCTACCGCTGCCGCTCCCGCTACCGCTCCCGCTCTCGCTCCCGCTCACGCTCTTGTTCTCGCGACTGCTCCCGCTCTTGCTCTTGCTACCGCTCCCGCTCTCGATCCCGCTCCCGCTCTTGCTCTCGCTGCCGCTACCGCTGCCGCTCCCGCTACCGCTCTCGCTCCCGCTCCCGCACTTGTTCTCGCTACCGCTTCCGCTCCCGCTACCGCTCTCGCTCCCGCTCCCGCTCTTGTTCTCGCTACCGCTCCCGCTCCCGCTCCCGCTCTTGCTCTCGCTCCCCCTCTTGTTCTCGCTACCGCTACCGCTCCCGCTCCCGCTCTCGCTCCCCCTCTTGTTCTCGCTACCGCTCCCGCTCTCGCTCCCCCTCTTGTTCTCGCTACCGCTCCCGCTCTCGCTCCTGCTCCCGCTCTTGCTCTCGCTGCCGCTACCGCTGCCGCTCCCGCTACCGCTCTCGCTCCCGCTCCCGCTCTTGTTCTCGCTACCGCTGCCGCTCCCGCTATCGCTCTCGCTCCCGCTCCCGCTCTTGTTCTCGCTACCGCTCCCGCTCTTGCTCTCGCTCCCCCTCTTGTTCTCGCTACCGCTCCCGCTCCCGCTCTCGCTCCCCCTCTTGTTCTCGCTACCGCTCCCGCTCTCGCTCCCGCTCCCGCTCTTGTTCTCGCTACCGCTCTCGCTCCCGCTCCCGCTCTTGTTCTCGCTACCGCTTCCGCTCCCGCTACCGCTCTCGCTCCCGCTCCCGCTCTTGTTCTCGCTACCGCTCCCGCTCCCGCTCCCGCTCTTGCTCTCGCTCCCCCTCTTGTTCTCGCTACCGCTACCGCTCCCGCTCCCGCTCTCGCTCCCCCTCTTGTTCTCGCTACCGCTCCCGCTCTCGCTCCCCCTCTTGTTCTCGCTACCGCTCCCGCTCTCGCTCCTGCTCCCGCTCTTGCTCTCGCTGCCGCTACCGCTGCCGCTCCCGCTACCGCTCTCGCTCCCGCTCCCGCTCTTGTTCTCGCTACCGCTGCCGCTCCCGCTATCGCTCTCGCTCCCGCTCCCGCTCTTGTTCTCGCTACCGCTCCCGCTCCCGCTCTTGCTCTCGCTCCCCCTCTTGTTCTCGCTACCGCTCCCGCTCTCGCTCCCCCTCTTGTTCTCGCTACCGCTCCCGCTCTCGCTCCCGCTCCCGCTCTTGTTCTCGCTACCGCTCCCGCTCTCGCTCCCGCTCTTGTTCTCGCTACCGCTCCCGCTCCCGCTCTTGCTCTCGCTCCCCCTCTTGTTCTCGCTACCGCTCCCGCTCCCGCTCTCGCTCTCGCTCCCCCTCTTGTTCTCGCTACCGCTCCCGCTCCCGCTCTTGTTCTCGCTACCGCTCCCGCTCCCGCTCTTGTTCTCGCTACCGCTCCCGCTCTTGCTCTCGCTCCCGCTCTCGCTCTCGCTCCCGCTCTTGCTCTCGCTCTCGCTCCCGCTCCCGCTCTCGCTCCCGCTCTTGCTCTCGCTACCGCTCTTGCTCTCGCTCCTGCTCTCGCTCCCGCTCTCGCTCCCCCTCTTGCTCTCGCTCTCGCTCTTGCTCCCGCTCTTGCTCTCGCTCTCGCTCTTGCTCCCGCTCTTGCTCTCGCTCTCGCTCTTGCTCTCGCTCTTGCTCTCGCTCCCCCTCTTGTTCTCGCTACCGCTCCCGCTCCCGCTCCCGCTCCCGCTCCCCCTCTTGTTCTCGCTACCGCTCCCGCTCCCGCTCTCGCTCCCGCTCCCCCTCTTGTTCTCGCTCCCGCTCCCGCTCCCGCTCTCGCTCCCGCTCTCGCTCCCGCTCTCGCTACCGCTCTTGCTCCCGCACTTGCTCTCGCTCTCGCTCCCGCTCTCGCTACCGCTCTTGCTCTCGCTACTGCTCCCGCTCTCGCTCCCGCTCCCGCTCTTGCTCTCGCTGCCGCTACCGCTGCCGCTCCCGCTCCCGCTCCCGCTCTTGTTCTCTCTACCACTCCCGCTCCCGCTCTCGCTACCGCACCCGCTCTCGCTCCCGCTCTCGCTTTTGCACCCGCACTCGCTCCCACTCTCACGCCCGCTCTCGCTGTTGTGCCCACTCCCGCTCTCACTCCCGTGCCTGCTCTCGCTCCCGCTCCCGCTGCCGCTCTCACTCCCGCTCCCGCTGCCGCTGCCGCTACTGCTCCCGCTCTCCCCACTGCTCCCGCTCTCGCTACTGCTCCCGCTGTCGCTACTGCTCCCGCTGTCGCTACCGCTCCCGCTCCTGCTCTCACGCCCGCGCTCACTCTCATGCCCGCTCGCGCTCTCGTGCCCACTCCTGCTCTCACTCTCGCTCCCGCTCTCGCTCCCGTTCTCGCTCTTCCTCCCGCTCCCGCTGCCGCTACTGCTCCCACTCTCGCTACTGCTCCCACTCTCGCTACCGCTTCCGCTCCCGCTCCCACTCTCGTTCCCGCTCTCGCTCCCGTTCTCGCTCTCGCTCCTGCTCCCGCTGTCGCTACTCATCCTGCTCTCGCGCCCGCGCTCACTCTCGCGCCCGCTCTCGCTCCCGCTCTCGTCCCGCTGTCGCTACTGCTCCCGCTCTCGCTCCCACTCTTGCTCTCGCTCTCGCTCCCGCTCTCGCTCCTGCTCCCTCTGTCGCTACTCCTCCTGCTCTCGCGCTCGCGCTCGCTCTCGCTCTCGCTCCCGCACTCGTCCCGCTGTCGCTACTGCTCCCGCTGTCGCTACTGTTCCCGCTCTCGCTACTGCTCCCGCTCTCGCTACCGCTCCTGCTGTCGCTACTGCTCCCGCTGTCGCTACTGCTCCCGCTGCCGCTACTGCTCCCGCTCTCGCTACCGCTCCCGCTCTCGCTCCCGCTCTCGCTACCGCTCCCACTCTCGCCCCCGCTCTCGCTCCTGCTCCCGCTGTCGCTACTCCTCCTGCTCTCGCGCTCGCGCTCGCTCTCGCTCTCGCTCCCGCACTCGTCCCGCTGTCGCTACTGCTCCCGCTGTCGCTACTGTTCCCGCTCTCGCTACTGCTCCCGCTCTCGCTACCGCTCCTGCTGTCGCTACTGCTCCCGCTGTCGCTACTGCTCCCGCTGCCGCTACTGCTCCCGCTCTCGCTACCGCTCCCGCTCTCGCTCCCGCTCTCGCTACCGCTCCCACTCTCGCCCCCGCTCTCGCTCCTGCTCCCGCTGTCGCTACTCCTCCTGCTCTCGCGCTCGCGCTCGCTCTCGCTCCCGCACTCGTCCCGCTGTCGCTACTGCTCCCGCTGTCGCTACTGTTCCCGCTCTCGCTACTGCTCCCGCTCTTGCTACTCCGCTGTCGCTACTGCTCCCGCTCTCGCTACTGCTCCCGCTCTCGCTACTGCTCCCGCTGTTGCTACTGCTCCCGCTGTCGCTACTGCTCCCGCTCTCGCTACTGCTCCCGCTCTCGCTACTGCTCCCGCTCTCGCTACTGCTCCCGCTCTCGCTACTGCTCCCGCTCTCGCTACTGCTCCCGCTCTTGCTACTCCGCTGTCGCTACTGCTCCCGCTGTCGCTACTGCTCCCGCTGTCGCTACTGCTCCCGCTGTCGCGACTGCTCCCACTCTCGCTACCGCTCCCGCTCTCGCTACCACTCCCGCTCTCGCTCCCGCTGTCGCTACTGCTCCCGCTGTCGCTACTGCTCCCACTGTCGCTACTGCTCCCGCTCTTGCTACTGCTCCCGCTCTTGCTACTGCTCCCGCTCTCGCTACTCCGCTGTCGCTACTGCTCCCGCTCTCGCTACTGCTCCCGCTCTTGCTACTGCTCCCGCTGTCGCTACTGCTCCCGCTCTCGCTACTCCGCTGTCGCTACTGCTCCCGCTCTCGCTACTGCTCCCGCTGTCGCTACTGCTCCCGCTGTCGCTACCGCTCCCGCTCCCGCTCTCGCTCCCGCTGTCGCTACTTCTCCCGCTGTCGCTACTTCTCCCGCTGTCGCTACTGCTCCCGCTCTCGCTACTGCTCCCGCTGTCGCTACTGCTCCCGCTCTCGCTACTGCTCCCGCTCTCGCTACTGCTCCCGCTGTCGCTACCGCTCCCGCTCTCGCTCCCGCTGTCGCTACTTCTCCCGCTGTCGCTACTTCTCCCGCTGTCGCTACTGATCCCGCTGTCGCTACTGCTCCCGCTGTCGCTACTGCTCCCGCTCTCGCTACTGCTCCCGCTGTCGCTACTGCTCCCGCTCCTGCTCTCGCACCCGCGCTCACTCTCACGCCCGCTCTCGCTCTCGTGCCCACTCCTGCTCTCACTCCCTTGCCTGCTCTCGCTCCCGCTCTCGCTCCCGCTCTCGCTCCCGCTGCCACTCTCGCTCCCGCTCTCGCTCCTGCTCCCGCTGCCGCTACTGCTCCCGCTCTCGCTACCGCTCGGGCTCTCGCTCCCGCTCTCGCTCCCGCTCTTGTTCTCGCTACCGCTCCCGCTCCCGCTCTTGCTCTCGCTACCGCTCCCGCTCTTGCTCCCGCTACCGTTCCCGCTCTCGCCCCAGCTCTTGTTCTCGCTACCGCTCCCGCTCTTGCTCTCGCTACCGCTGCCGCTCCCGCTCCCGCTACCGCTCCCGCTCTCGCTCCCGCTCCCGCTCTTGCTCTCGCTACCGCTCCCGGTCCCGCTCTTGCTCCCACTCCCGCTACCGCTCTCGCTTTTGCACCCGCACTCGCTCCCACTCTCCCGCCCGCTCTCGCTCTCGTGCCCACTCCCGCTCTCACTCCCGTGCCTGCTCTCGCTCCTGCTATCGCTCCCGCTCTCGCTCCCGCTCTCGCTCCCGCTGCCACTCTCGCTCCCGCTCCCGCTGCCGCTACTGCTCCCGCTACCGCTCGGGCTCTCGCTACCGCTCCCGCTCTTGCTCCCGCTCTCGCTCTCGCTCCCGCTCCCGCTCTTGTTCTCGCTCCCGCTCCTGCTCTTGCTCTTGCTACCGCTGCCGCTCCCGCTACCGCTCCCGCTCTCGCTCCCGCTCACGCTCTTGTTCTCGCGACTGCTCCCGCTCTTGCTACCGCTCCCGCTCTCGATCCCGCTCCCGCTCTTGCTCTCGCTGCCGCTACCGCTGCCGCTCCCGCTACCGCTCTCGCTCCCGCTCCCGCTCTTGTTCTCGCTACCGCTTCCGCTCCCGCTACCGCTCTCGCTCCCGCTCCCGCTCTTGTTCTCGCTACCGCTCCCGCTCTTGCTCACGCTCCCCCTCTTGTTCTCGCTACCGCTACCGCTCCCGCTCCCGCTCTCGCTCCCCCTCTTGTTCTCGCTACCGCTCCCGCTCTCGCTCCCCCTCTTGTTCTCGCTACCGCTCCCGCTCTCGCTCCTGCTCCCGCTCTTGCTCTCGCTGCCGCTCCCGCTACCGCTCTCGCTCCCGCTCCCGCTCTTGTTCTCGCTACCGCTGCCGCTCCCGCTATCGCTCTCGCTCCCGCTCCCGCTCTTGTTCTCGCTACCGCTCCCGCTCTTGCTCTCGCTCCCCCTCTTGTTCTCGCTACCGCTCCCGCTCCCGCTCTCGCTCCCCCTCTTGTTCTCGCTACCGCTCCCGCTCTCGCTCCCGCTCCCGCTCTTGTTCTCGCTACCGCTCCCGCTCCCGCTCTCGCTCCCGCTCTTGTTCTCGCTACCGCTCCCGCTCCCGCTCTTGCTCTCGCTCCCCCTCTTGTTCTCGCTACCGCTCCCGCTCCCGCTCTCGCTCTCGCTCCCCCTCTTGTTCTCGCTACCGCTCCCGCTCCCGCTCTTGTTCTCGCTACCGCTCCCGCTCCCGCTCTTGTTCTCGCTACCGCTCCCGCTCTTGCTCTCGCTCCCGCTCTCGCTCTCGCTCCCGCTCTTGCTCTCGCTCTCGCTCCCGCTCCCGCTCTCGCTCCCGCTCTTGCTCTCGCTACCGCTCTTGCTCTCGCTCCTGCTCTCGCTCCCGCTCTCGCTCCCCCTCTTGCTCTCGCTCTCGCTCTTGCTCCCGCTCTTGCTCTCGCTCTCGCTCTTGCTCCCGCTCTTGCTCTCGCTCTCGCTCTTGCTCTCGCTCTTGCTCTCGCTCCCCCTCTTGTTCTCGCTACCGCTCCCGCTCCCGCTCCCCCTCTTGTTCTCGCTACCGCTCCCGCTCCCGCTCTCGCTCCCGCTCCCCCTCTTGTTCTCGCTCCCGCTCCCGCTCCCGCTCTCGCTCCCGCTCTCGCTCCCGCTCTCGCTACCGCTCTTGCTCCCGCACTTGCTCTCGCTCTCGCTCCCGCTCTCGCTACCGCTCTTGCTCTCGCTACTGCTCCCGCTCTCGCTCCCGCTCCCGCTCTTGCTCTCGCTGCCGCTACCGCTGCCGCTCCCGCTCCCGCTCCCGCTCTTGTTCTCTCTACCACTCCCGCTCCCGCTCTCGCTACCGCACCCGCTCTCGCTCCCGCTCTCGCTTTTGCACCCGCACTCGCTCCCACTCTCACGCCCGCTCTCGCTGTTGTGCCCACTCCCGCTCTCACTCCCGTGCCTGCTCTCGCTCCCGCTCCCGCTGCCGCTCTCACTCCCGCTCCCGCTGCCGCTACTGCTCCCGCTCTCCCCACTGCTCCCGCTCTCGCTACTGCTCCCGCTGTCGCTACTGCTCCCGCTGTCGCTACCGCTCCCGCTCCTGCTCTCACGCCCGCGCTCACTCTCATGCCCGCTCGCGCTCTCGTGCCCACTCCTGCTCTCACTCTCGCTCCCGCTCTCGCTCCCGTTCTCGCTCTTCCTCCCGCTCCCGCTGCCGCTACTGCTCCCACTCTCGCTACTGCTCCCACTCTCGCTACCGCTTCCGCTCCCGCTCCCACTCTCGTTCCCGCTCTCGCTCCCGTTCTCGCTCTCGCTCCTGCTCCCGCTGTCGCTACTCCTCCTGCTCTCGCGCCCGCGCTCACTCTCGCGCCCGCTCTCGCTCCCGCTCTCATCCCGCTGTCGCTCCCGCTCTCGCTCTCGCTCCCCCTCTTGTTCTCGCTACCGCTCCCGCTCCCGCTCTTGTTCTCGCTACCGCTCCCGCTCCCGCTCTCGTTCTCGCTACCGCTCCCGCTCTTGCTCTCGCTCCCGCTCTCGCTCTCGCTCCCGCTCTTGCTCTCGCTCTCGCTCCCGCTCCCGCTCTCGCTCCCGCTCTTGCTCTCGCTACCGCTCTTGCTCTCGCTCCTGCTCTCGCTCCCGCTCTCGCTCCCCCTCTTGCTCTCGCTCTCGCTCTTGCTCCCGCTCTTGCTCTCGCTCTCGCTCTTGCTCCCGCTCTTGCTCTCGCTCTCGCTCTTGCTCTCGCTCTTGCTCTCGCTCCCCCTCTTGTTCTCGCTACCGCTCCCGCTCCCGCTCCCCCTCTTGTTCTCGCTACCGCTCCCGCTCCCGCTCTCGCTCCCGCTCCCCCTCTTGTTCTCGCTCCCGCTCCCGCTCCCGCTCTCGCTCCCGCTCTCGCTCCCGCTCTCGCTACCGCTCTTGCTCCCGCACTTGCTCTCGCTCTCGCTCCCGCTCTCGCTACCGCTCTTGCTCTCGCTACTGCTCCCGCTCTCGCTCCCGCTCCCGCTCTTGCTCTCGCTGCCGCTACCGCTGCCGCTCCCGCTCCCGCTCCCGCTCCCGCTCTTGTTCTCTCTACCACTCCCGCTCCCGCTCTCGCTACCGCACCCGCTCTCGCTCCCGCTCTCGCTTTTGCACCCGCACTCGCTCCCACTCTCACGCCCGCTCTCGCTGTTGTGCCCACTCCCGCTCTCACTCCCGTGCCTGCTCTCGCTCCCGCTCCCGCTGCCGCTCTCACTCCCGCTCCCGCTGCCGCTACTGCTCCCGCTCTCCCCACTGCTCCCGCTCTCGCTACTGCTCCCGCTGTCGCTACTGCTCCCGCTGTCGCTACCGCTCCCGCTCCTGCTCTCACGCCCACGCTCACTCTCATGCCCGCTCGCGCTCTCGTGCCCACTCCTGCTCTCACTCTCGCTCCCGCTCTCGCTCCCGTTCTCGCTCTTCCTCCCGCTCCCGCTACCGCTACTGCTCCCACTCTCGCTACTGCTCCCACTCTCGCTACCGCTTCCGCTCCCACTCTCGTTCCCGCTCTCGCTCCCGTTCTCGCTCTCGCTCCTGCTCCCGCTGTCGCTACTCCTCCTGCTCTCGCGCCCGCGCTCACTCTCGCGCCCGCTCTCGCTCCCGCTCTCGTCCCGCTGTCGCTACTGCTGCCGCTCTCGCTCCCACTCTTGCTCTCGCTCTCGCTCCCGCTCTCGCTGCCGCTACCGCTCTCGCTCCCGCTCTCGCTCTCGCTCCCCCTCTTGTTCTCGCTACCGCTCCCGCTCTCGCTCTCGCTCCCCCTCTTGTTCTCGCTACCGCTCCCGCTCGCGCTCTTGCTCTCGCTGCCGCTACCGCTCTCGCTGCCGCTCCCGCTCCCGCTACCGCTCTCGCTCCCGCTCCCGCTCTTGTTCTTGCTACCACTCCCGCTCCCGCTCTCGCTACCGCTCCCGCTCTCGCTACCGCTCTCGCTTTTGCACCCGCACTCGCTCCCACTCTCACGCCCGCTCTCGCTGTTGTGCCCACTCCCGCTCTCACTCCCGTGCCTGCTCTCGCTCCCGCTCTCGCTCCCGCTCTCGCTCCCGCTCCCGCTGCCGCTACTGCTCCCGCTCTCCCCACTGCTCCCGCTCTCGCTACTGCTCCTGCTGTCGCTACTGCTCCCGCTGTCGCTACTGCTCCCGCTCTCGCTACCGCTCCCGCTCCTGCTCTCACGCCCGCGCTCACTCTCATGCCCGCTCGCGCTCTCGTGCCCACTCCAGCTCTCACTCCCGCTCCCGCTCTCGCTCCCGTTCTCGCTCTTGCTCCCGTTCCCGCTGCCGCTACTGCTCCCGCTCTCGCTACCGCTCCCGCTCTCGCTCCCGCTCTCGCTACCGCTTCCGCTCCCGCTCCCACTCTCGCCCCCGCTCTCGCTCCTGCTCCCGCTGTCGCTACTCCTCCTGCTCTCGCGCTGGCGCTCGCTCTCGCTCTCGCTCCCGCTCTCGTCCCGCTGTCGCTACTGCTCCCGCTCTTGCTGCTCCGCTGTCGCTACTGCTCCCGCTCTTGCTACTGCTCCCGCTGTCGCTACTGCTCCCGCTGTCGCTACCGCTGTCGCTACTGCTCCCGCTCTCGCTCCTGCTCCCGCTCTCGCTACTGCTCCCGCTCTCGCTACTGCTCCCGCTCTCGCTCCCGCTCTCGCTACTGCTCCCGCGGTCGCTACTGCTCCCGCTCCTGCTCTCGCGCCCGCGCTCACTCTCACGCCCGCTCTCGCTCTCGTGACCACTCCCGCTCTGACTCCCGTGCCCGCTCTCGCTCCCGCTCTCGCTCCCGCTCTCGCTCCCGCTCTCGCTCCCGCTCTCGCTCCCGCTCCCGCTCTCGCTGCCGCTCTCGCTCCCACTCCCGCTCCCGCGGCCACTCTCACTCCCGCTCTCGCTCCCGCTCCCGCTGCCGCTACTGCTCCCGCTCTCGCTCCCGCTCCTGCTCTCGCTCTCGCTCCCGCTCCCGCTCTCGCTCTCACTCCCCCTCTTGTTCTCGCTACCGCTCCCGCTCTCGCTCCCGCTCTTGCTCCCCCTCTTGTTCTCGCTACCGCTCCCGCTCTCGCTCTCGCTGCCGCTACCGCTGCCGCTCCCGCTCCCGCTACCGCTCTCGCTCCCGCTCCCGCTCTTGTTCTCGCTACCAATCCCGCTCCCGCTCTCGCTCCCGCTCTCGCTCCCGCTCTCGCTACCGCTCCCACTCTCGCTCCCGCTCTCGCTACCGCTCCCGCTCTCGCTCCCGCTCTCGCTACCGCTCCCACTCTCACGCCCGCTCTCGCTGTTGTGCCCACTCCCGCTCTCACTCCCGTGCCTGCTCTCGCTCCCGCTCTCGCTCCCGCTCCCGCTGCCGCTCTCGCTCCCGCTCCCGCTGCCGCTACTGCTCCCGCTCTCCCGACTGCTCCCACTCTCGCTACTGCTCCCGCTCTCGCTACCGCTCCCGCTCCTGCTCTCACGCCCGCGCTCACTCTCATGCCCGCTCGCGCTCTCGTGCCCACTCCAGCTCTCACTCCCGCTCCCGCTCTCGCTCCCGTTCTCGCTCTTCCTCCCGCTCCCGCTGCCGCTACTGCTCCCGCTCCCGCTCTCGCTACCGCTCCCGCTCTCGCTCCCACTCTCGCCCCCGCTCTCGCTCCTGCTCCCGCTGCCGCTACTGCTCCCGCTCTCGCTACCGCTCCCGCTCTCGCTCCCGCTCTCGCTACCGCTTCCGCTCCCGCTCCCACTCTCGCCCCCGCTCTCGCTCCTGCTCCCGCTGTCGCTACTCCTCCTGCTCTCGCGCCCGCGCTCACTCTCGCACCCGCTCTCGCTCCCGCTCTCGTCCCGCTGTCGCTACTGCTCCCGCTCTTGCTACTCCGCTGTCGCTACTGCTCCCGCTGTCGCTACTCCTCCTGCTCTCGCGCCCGCGCTCACTCTCGCGCCCTCTCTCGCTCCCGCTCTCGTCCCGCTGTCGCTACTGCTCCCGCTCTTGCTACTCCGCTGTTGCTACTGCTCCCACTGTCGCTACTGCTCCCGCTCTCACTACCGCTCCCCCTCTCGCTACCGCTCCCGCTCTCGCTCCCGCTCTCACTACCGCTCCCACTCTCGCCCCCGCTCTCGCTCCTGCTCCCGCTGTCGCTACTCCTCCTGCTCTCGCGCTCGCTCTCGCTCTCGCTCCCGCACTCGTCCCGCTGTCGCTACTGCTCCCGCTCTTGCTACTCCGCTGTCGCTCCTGCTCCCGCTGTCGCTACTGCTCCCGCTCTTGCTACTCCGCTGTCGCTACTGCTCCCGCTGTCGCTACTCCTCCTGCTCTCGCGCCCGCGCTCACTCTCGCGCCCTCTCTCGCTCCCGCTCTCGTCCCGCTGTCGCTACTGCTCCCGCTCTTGCTACTCCGCTGTTGCAACTGCTCCCGCTGTCGCTACTGCTCCCGCTCTCACTACCGCTCCCCCTCTCGCTACCGCTCCCGCTCTCGCTCCCGCTCTCGCTACCGCTCCCACTCTCGCCCCCGCTCTCGCTCCTGCTCCCGCTGTCGCTACTCCTCCTGCTCTCGCGCTCGCGCTCGCTCTCGCTCTCGCTCCCGCACTCGTCCCGCTGTCGCTACTGCTCCCGCTCTTGCTACTCCGCTGTCGCTCCTGCTCCCGCTGTCGCTACTGATCCCGCTCTCGCTACTGCTCCCGCTCTTGCTACTCCGCTGTCGCTACTGCTCCCGCTTTCGCTACTGCTCCCGCTCTTGCTACTCCGCTGTCGCTACTGCTCCCGCTGTCGCTACTGCTCCCGCTCTCGCTACTGCTCCCGCTCTCTCTACTGCTCCCGCTCTCGCCACTGCTCCCGCTGTCGCTACTGCTCCCGCTCTCGCTACCGCTCCCGCTCTCGCTACCACTCCCGCTCTCGCTCCCGCTGTCGCTACTGCTCCCGCTGTCGCTACTGCTCCCGCTGTCGCTACTGCTCCCGCTCTTGCTACTCCGCTGTCGCTACTGCTCCCGCTCTCGCTACTGCTCCCGCTCTTGCTACTGCTCCCGCTCTCGCTACTGCTCCCGCTCTCTCTACTGCTCCCGCTCTCGCTACTGCTCCCGCTCTCGCTACTGCTCCCGCTCTCGCTACCGCTCCCGCTCTCGCTACCACTCCCGCTCTCGCTCCCGCTGTCGCTACTGCTCCCGCTGTCGCTACTGCTCCCGCTCTCGCTACTGCTCCCGCTCTCGCTACTCCGCTGTCGCTACTGCTCCCGCTGTCGCTACTGCTCCCGCTGTTGCTACTGCTCCCGCGCTTGCTACTCCGCTGTCGCTACTGCTCCCGCTGTTGCTACTGCTCCCGCTCTTGCTACTGCTCCCGCTCTCGCTACTCCGCTGTCGCTACTGCTCCCGCTGTCGCTACTGCTCCCGCTCTCGCTACTGCTCCCGCTGTTGCTACTGCTCCCGCTCTCGCTACTCCGCTGTCGCTACTGCTCCCGCTGTCGGTACTGCTCCCGCTGTCGCTACTGCTCCCGCTCTCGCTACTGCTCCCGCTGTCGCTACTGCTCCCGCTGTCGCTACTGCTCCCGCTCTTGCTACTGCTCCCGCTCTCGCTACTCCGCTGTCGCTACCGCTCCCGCTGTCGCTACTTCTCCCGCTGTCGCTACTTCTCCCGCTGTCGCTACTTCTCCCGCTGTCGCTACTGATTCCGCTCTCGCTACCGCTCCCACTCTCGCCCCCGCTCTCGCTCCTGTTCCCGCTGTCGCTACTCCTCCTGCTCTCGCGCTCGCTCTCGCTCTCGCTCCCGCACTCGTCCCGCTGTCGCTACTGCTCCCGCTCTTGCTACTCCGCTGTCGCTACTGCTCCCACTGTCGCTACTGCTCCCGCTCTCGCTACTGCTCCCGCTGTTGCTACTGCTCCCGCTGTCGCTACTGCTCCCGCTCTCGCTACTGCTCCCGCTCTCGCTACTGCTCCCGCTGTTGCTACTGCTCCCGCTGTCGCTACTGCTCCCGCTCTCGCTACTGCTCCCGCTGTTGCTACTGCTCCCGCTGTCGCTACTGCTCCCGCTGTCGCTACTGCTCCCGCTCTCGCTACTGCTCCCGCTGTTGCTACTGCTCCCGCTGTCGCTACTGCTCCCGCTCTCGCTACTGCTCCCGCTGTTGCTACTGCTCCCGCTGTCGCTACTGCTCCCGCTCTCGCTACTGCTCCCGCTCTCGCTACTGCTCCCGCTGTCGCTACTGCTCCCGCTGTCGCTACTGCTCCCGCTCTCGCTACTGCTCCCGCTGTCGCTACTGCTCCCGCTCTCGCTACTGCTCCCGCTGTCGCTACTGCTCCCGCGCTTGCTACTCCGCTGTCGCTACTGCTCCCGCTGTTGCTACTGCTCCCGCTCTTGCTACTGCTCCCGCTCTCGCTACTCCGCTGTCGCTACTGCTCCCGCTGTCGCTACTGCTCCCGCTCTCGCTACTGCTCCCGCTGTTGCTACTGCTCCCGCTCTTGCTACTGCTCCCGCTCTCGCTACTCCGCTGTCGCTACTGCTCCCGCTGTCGCTACTGCTCCCGCTGTCGCTACTCCTCCTGCTCTCGCGCCCGCGCTCACTCTCGCGCCCGCTATCGCTCCCGCTCTCGTCCCGCTGTCGCTACTGCTCCCGCTGTCGCTACTGCTCCCGCTGTCGCTACCGCTCCCGCTGTCGCTACCGCTCCCGCTGTCGCTACTGCTCCCGCTGTCGCTACTGCTCCCGCTCTCGCTACTGCTCCCGCTCTTGCTACTCCGCTGTCGCTACTGCTCCCGCTCTCGCTACTGCTCCCGCTCTCGCTACTGCTCCCGCTCTCTCTACTGCTCCCGCTCTCGCTACTGCTCCCGCTCTCGCTACTGCTCCCGCTCTCTCTACTGCTCCCGCTCTCGCTACTGCTCCCGCTCTTGCTACTGCTCCCGCTCTCGCTACCGCTCCCGCTCTCGCTACCACTCCCGCTCTCGCTCCCGCTGTCGCTACTGCTCCCACTGTCGCTACTGCTCCCGCTCTTGCTACTGCTCCCGCTCTTGCTACTCCGCTGTCGCTACTGCTCCCGCTCTTGCTACTGCTCCCGCTCTCGCTACTGCTCCCGCTCTCGCTCCCGCTGTCGCTACTGCTCCCGCTGTCGCTACTGCTCCCACTGTCGCTACTGCTCCCGCTCTTGCTACTCCGCTGTCGCTACTGCTCCCGCTCTCGCTACTGCTCCCGCTCTTGCTACTGCTCCCGCTCTCGCTACTGCTCCCGCTCTCTCTACTGCTCCCGCTCTCGCTACTGCTCCCGCTGTCGCTACTGCTCCCACTCTCGCTACCGCTCCCGCTCTCGCTACCACTCCCGCTCTCGCTCCCGCTGTCGCTACTGCTCCCGCTGTCGCTACTGCTCCCGCTCTTGCTACTGCTCCCGCTCTCGCTACTCCGCCGTCGCTACTGCTCCCGCTGTCGCTACTGCTCCCGCTCTCGCTACTGCTCCCGCTGTTGCTACTGCTCCCGCTCTTGCTACTGCTCCCGCTCTCGCTACTCCGCTGTCGCTACTGCTCCCGCTGTCACTACTGCTCCCGCTGTCGCTACCGCTCCCGCTGTCGCTACTTCTCCCGCTGTCGCTACTTCTCCCGCTGTCGCTACTGATTCCGCTCTCGCTACTGCTCCCGCTCCCACTCTCGCCCCCGCTCTCGCTCCTGCTCCCGCTGTCGCTACTCCTCCTGCTCTCGCGCTCGCTCTCGCTCTCGCTCTCGCTCCCGCACTCGTCCCGCTGTCGCTACTGCTCCCGCTTTGCGACTCCGCTGTCGCTACTGCTCCCACTGTCGCTATTGCTCCCGCTATCGCTACTGCTCCCGCTGTTGCTACTGCTCCCGCTGTCGCTACTGCTCCCGCTCTCGCTACTGCTCCCGCTCTCGCTACTGCTCCCGCTGTTGCTACTGCTCCCGCTGTCGCTACTGCTCCCGCTCTCGCTACTGCTCCCGCTGTTGCTACTGCTCCCGCTGTCGCTACTGCTCCCGCTGTCGCTACTGCTCCCGCTCTCGCTACTGCTCCCGCTGTTGCTACTGCTCCCGCTGTCGCTACTGCTCCCGCTCTCGCTACTGCTCCCGCTGTCGCTACTGCTACCGCTCTCGCTACTGCTCCCGCTGTTGCTACTGCTCCCGCTGTCGCTACTGCTCCCGCTCTCGCTACTGCTCCCGCTCTCGCTACTGCTCCCGCTCTTGCTACTCCGCTGTCGCTACTGCTCCCGCTGTCGCTCCTGCTGTCGCTACTCCTCCTGCTCTCGCGCCCGCGCTCACTCTCGCGCCCGCTCTCGCTCCCGCTCTCGTCCCGCTGTCGCTACTGCTCCCGCTGTCGCTACTGCTCCCGCTCTCGCTACTGCTCCCGCTGTTGCTACTGCTCCCGCTGTCGCTACTGCTCCCGCTCTCGCTACTGCTCCCGCTGTTGCTACTGCTACCGCTCTCGCTACTGCTCCCGCTGTCGCTACTGCTACCGCTCTCGCTACTGCTCCCGCTGTTGCTACTGCTCCCGCTGTCGCTACTGCTCCCGCTGTCGCTACTGCTCCCGCTCTCGCTACTGCTCCCGCTCTTGCTACTCCGCTGTCGCTACTGCTCCCGCTGTCGCTCCTGCTGTCGCTACTCCTCCTGCTCTCGCGCCCGCGCTCACTCTCGCGCCCGCTCTCGCTCCCGCTCTCGTCCCGCTGTCGCTACTGCTCCCGCTGTCGCTACTGCTCCCGCTGTCGCTACCGCTCCCGCTGTCGCTACCGCTCCCGCTGTCGCTACTGCTCCCGCTGTCGCTACTGCTCCCGCTCTCGCTACTGCTCCCGCTCTTGCTACTCCGCTGTCGCTACTGCTCCCGCTCTCGCTACTGCTCCCGCTCTCGCTACTGCTCCCGCTCTCTCTACTGCTCCCGCTCTCGCTACTGCTCCCGCTCTCGCTACTGCTCCCACTCTCTCTACTGCTCCCGCTCTCGCTACTGCTCCCGCTCTTGCTACTGCTCCCGCTCTCGCTACCGCTCCCGCTCTCGCTACCACTCCCGCTCTCGCTCCCGCTGTCGCTACTGCTCCCACTGTCGCTACTGCTCCCGCTCTTGCTACTGCTCCCGCTCTTGCTACTCCGCTGTCGCTACTGCTCCCGCTCTTGCTACTGCTCCCGCTCTCGCTACTGCTCCCGCTCTCGCTCCCGCTGTCGCTACTGCTCCCGCTGTCGCTACTGCTCCCACTGTCGCTACTGCTCCCGCTCTTGCTACTCCGCTGTCGCTACTGCTCCCGCTCTCGCTACTGCTCCCGCTCTTGCTACTGCTCCTGCTCTCGCTACTGCTCCCGCTCTCTCTACTGCTCCCGCTCTCGCTACTGCTCCCGCTGTCGCTACTGCTCCCACTCTCGCTACCGCTCCCGCTCTCGCTACCACTCCCGCTCTCGCTCCCGCTGTCGCTACTGCTCCCGCTGTCGCTACTGCTCCCGCTCTCGCTACTGCTCCCGCTCTCGCTACTCCGCTGTCGCTACTGCTCCCGCTGTCGCTACTGCTCCCACTGTTGCTACTGCTCCCGCTCTTGCTACTGCTCCCGCTCTCGCTACTGCTCCCGCTGTCGCTACTGCTCCCGCTCTCGCTACTGCTCCCGCTGTTGCTACTGCTCCCGCTCTCGCTACTCCGCTGTCGCTACTGCTCCCGCTCTCGCTACTGCTCCCGCTCTCGCTACTGCTCCCGCTGTCGCTACTGCTCCCGCTCTTGCTACTGCTCCCGCTCTCGCTACTCCGCTGTCACTACCGCTCCCGCTGTCGCTACTTCTCCCGCTGTCGCTACTTCTCCCGCTGTCGCTACTGATTCCGCTCTCGCTACCGCTCCCACTCTCGCCCCCGCTCTCGCTCCTGCTCCCGCTGTCGCTACTCCTCCTGCTCTCGCGCTCGCTCTCGCTCCCGCACTCGTCCCGCTGTCGCTACTGCTCCCGCTCTCGCTACTCCACTGTCGCTACAGCTCCCACTGTCGCTACTGCTCCCGCTGTCGCTACTGCTCCCGCTGTTGCTACTGCTCCCGCTGTCGCTACTGCTCCCGCTCTCGCTACTGCTCCCGCTCTCGCTACTGCTCCCGCTGTTGCTACTGCTCCCGCTGTCGCTACTGCTCCCGCTCTCGCTACTGCTCCCGCTCTCGCTACTGCTCCCGCTGTTGCTACTGCTCCCGCTGTCGCTACTGCTCCCGCTCTCGCTACTGCTCCCGCTGTTGCTACTGCTCCCGCTGTCGCTACTGCTCCCGCTCTCGCTACTGCTCCCGCTCTCGCTACTGCTCCCGCTGTTGCTACTGCTCCCGCTGTCGCTACTGCTCCCGCTCTCGCTACTGCTCCCGCTGTCGCTACTGCTCCCGCTCTCGCTACTGCTCCCGCTGTCGCTACTGCTCCCGCGCTTGCTACTCCGCTGTCGCTACTGCTCCCGCTGTTGCTACTGCTCCCGCTCTTGCTACTGCTCCCGCTCTCGCTACTCCGCTGTCGCTACTGCTCCCGCTGTCGCTACTGCTCCCGCTCTCGCTACTGCTCCCGCTGTTGCTACTGCTCCCGCTCTTGCTACTGCTCCCGCTCTCGCTACTCCGCTGTCGCTACTGCTCCCGCTGTCGCTACTGCTCCCGCTGTCGCTACCGCTCCCGCTGTCGCTACTTCTCCCGCTGTCGCTACTTCTCCCGCTGTCGCTACTGATTCCACTCTCGCTACTGCTCCCGCTCCCACTCTCGCCCCCGCTCTCGCTCCTGCTCCCGCTGTCGCAACTCCTCCTGCTCTCGCGCTCGCTCTCGCTCTCGCTCTCGCTCCCGCACTCGTCCCGCTGTCGCTACTGCTCCCGCTCTTGCTACTCCGCTGTCGCTACTGCTCCCACTGTCGCTACTGCTCCCGCTCTCGCTACTACTCCCGCTGTTGCTACTGCTCCCGCTGTCGCTACTGCTCCCGCTCCCGCTCCCGCTCTCGCTCCCGCACTCGTCCCGCTGTCGCTACTGCTCCCGCTCTTGCTACTCCGCTCTCGCTACTGCTCCCGCTGTTGCTACTGCTCCCGCTGTCGCTACTGCTCCCGCTCTCGCTACTGCTCCCGCTCTCGCTACTGCTCCCGCTGTTGCTACTGCTCCCGCTCTCGCTACTGCTCCCACTCTCGCTACTGCTCCCGCTGTTGCTACTGCTCCCGCTGTCGCTACTGCTCCCGCTGTCGCTACTGCTCCCGCTCTCGCTACTGCTCCCGCTGTTGCTACTGCTCCCGCTGTCGCTACTGCTCCCGCTCTCGCTACTGCTCCCGCTGTTGCTACTGCTCCCGCTGTCGCTACTGCTCCCGCTCTCGCTACTGCTCCCGCTCTCGCTACTGCTCCCGCTGTTGCTACTGCTCCCGCTGTCGCTACAGCTCCCGCTCTCGCTACTGCTCCCGCTGTTGCTACTGCTCCCGTTGTCGCTACTGCTCCCGCTGTCGCTACTGCTCCCGCTCTCGCTACTGCTCCTGCTCTTGCTACTCCGCTGTCGCTACTGCTCCCGCTGTCGCTCCTGCTCCCGCTGTCGCTACTCCTCCTGCTCTCGCGCCCGCGCTCACTCTCGCGCCCGCTCTCGCTCCCGCTCTCGTCCCGCTGTCGCTACTGCTCCCGCTGTCGCTACTGCTCCCGCTGTCGCTACCGCTCCCGCTGTCGCTACCGCTCCCGCTGTCGCTACTGCTCCCGCTGTCGCTACTGCTCCCGCTCTCGCTACTGCTCCCGCTCTTGCTACTCCGCTGTCGCTACTGCTCCCGCTCTCGCTACTGCTCCCGCTCTCGCTACTGCTCCCGCTCTCTCTACAGCTCCCGCTCTCGCTACTGCTCCCGCTCTCGCTACTGCTCCCGCTCTCTCTACTGCTCCCGCTCTCGCTACTGCTCCCGCTCTTGCTACTGCTCCCGCTCTCGCTACCGCTCCCGCTCTCGCTACCACTCCCGCTCTCGCTCCCGCTGTCGCTACTGCTCCCGCTCTCGCTACTGCTCCCGCTCTCGCTCCCGCTGTCGCTACTGCTCCCGCTGTCGCTACTGCTCCCACTGTCGCTACTGCTCCCGCTCTTGCTACTCCGCTGTCGCTACTGCTCCCGCTCTTGCTACTGCTCCCGCTCTTGCTACTCCGCTGTCGCTACTGCTCCCGCTCTTGCTACTGCTCCCGCTCTCGCTACCACTCCCACTCTCGCTCCCGCTGTCGCTACTGCTCCCGCTGTCGCTACTGCTCCCACTGTCGCTACTGCTCCCGCTCTTGCTACTCCGCTGTCGCTACTGCTCCCGCTCTTGCTACTGCTCCCGCTGTCGCTACTGCTCCCGCTCTCGCTACTGCTCCCGCTCTCGCTACTGCTCCCGCTGTCGCTACCGCTCCCGCTGTCGCTACTTCTCCCGCTGTCGCTACTGATCCCGCTCCTGCTCTCGCGCCCGCGCTCACTCTCACGCCCGCTCTCGCTCTCGTGCCCACTCCCGCTCTCACTCCCGTGCCTGCTCTCGCTCCCGCTCTCGCTCCCGCTCTCGCTCCCGCTGCCACTCTCGCTCCCGCTCTCGCTCCTGCTCCCGCTGCCGCTACTGCTCCCGCTCTCGCTACCGCTCGGGCTCTCGCTCCCGCTCGCGCTCTCGCTCCCGCTCCCGCTCTTGTTCTCGCTACCGCTCCCGCTCTCGCCCCAGCTCTTGTTCTCGCTACCGCTCCCGCTCTTGCTCTCGCTACCGCTGCCGCTCCCGCTACCGCTCCCGCTCCCGCTCTCGCTTTTGCACCCGCACTCGCTCCCACTCTCCCGCCCGCTCTCGCTCTCGTGCCCACTCCCGCTCTCACTCCCGTGCCTGCTCTCGCTCCCGCTCCCGCTCTCGCTCCCGCTGCCACTCTCGCTCCCGCTCCCGCTGCCGCTACTGCTCCCGCTACCGCTCGGGCTCTCGCTACCGCTCCCGCTCTTGCTCCCGCTCTCGCTCTCGCTCCCGCTCCCGCTCTTGTTCTCGCTCCCGCTCCCGCTCTTGCTCTCGCTACTGCTCCTGCTTTTGTTCTCGCTACCGCTCTCGCTCTCGCTCCCGCTCTCGCTGCCGCTCCCGCTACCGCTCCCGCTCTCGCTCCCGCTCTTGTTCTCGCTACCGCTCCCACTCCCGCTCCCGCTCTCGCTACCGCTCCCGCTCTCGCTCCCGCTCCCGCTCTTGCTCTCGCTACCGCTCCCGCTCCCGCTCTTGCTCTCGCTACCGCTCCCGCTACCTCCCCCGCTCTCGCTTTTGCACCCGCACTCGCTCCCACTCTCGCACCCGCTCTCGCTCTTGCGCCCACTCTCGCTCGCGCTCCCGCACTCACTCTCGCGCCTGCTCTCGCTCCCGGTTTCGCTCTCGCTCCCGCTCTCGCTCTCGCTCCCGCTCTCGCTCTCGCTCCCGCTCTCGTACTCACTCCCGCTCTTGCTCCAGCTCTCGCTCCCGCTCCCGCTCTCGCTACCGCTTCCGCACCCGCTCCCGCTCTCACTTCCGCTCCCGCTCTCGCTCCCGCTCCCGCTCTTGCTCTCGCTACCGCTCCCGCTCTCGCGCCCGCTCCCGCTGTCGCTACTACTCCCGCTCTTGCTACTGCTCCCGTTCCCGCTCTCGCTCCCGCTCTCGCGCCCGCTTTCGCTCCCGCTCTCGCTACTGCTCCCACTCCCGCTGTCGCTACTGCTCCCGTTCTCGCTCCCGCTGCCGCTCCTGCTTTCGCTATCGCTCTCGCGCCCGCTCTCGCTCCCGCTCCCACTCCTGCTGTTGCTGCTGCTCCCGCTCACGCTCCCGCTGCCGCAACTGCTCCCGCTCTCGCTACCGCTCCCGCTCTCGCTCCCGCTCCCACTTTCGCTCCCGCTATCGCTCCTGCTCCCGCTCTCGCTCCCGCTCCCGCTGCCGCTAAGGCTCCCGCTCTCGCTACCGCTCCCGCTCTCTCGCCCGCGCTCACTCCCGCGCCCGCTCTTGCTATCGTGCCCACTCCCGCCCTCGCTCCCGCTGTCGCTACTGCTCCCGCTCTCGCTCCCCCTCCCGCTGTCGCTCCTGCTCCCACTCTCGCTCCCCCTCCCGCTGTCGCTACTACTCCCGCTCTCGCTCCCCCTCCCGCTATCGCTACTGCTCCCGCTCTCGCTACCGCTCCCGCTCTCGCTTTTGCACCCGCTCTCGCTTTTGCTCCCGCTCCCGGTCTCGCTCCCGGTTCCGCTCTCGCTCACGCTCCCGCCCTCGCTCTCGCTCCCGCCCTCGCTCTCGCACTCGCTCCCGCTCCAGCCCTCACTCTCGCACTCGCTCCCGCTCTCGCTCCAGCTCTCGCTCCCGCTCCCGCTCCAGCCCTCGCTCTCACACTCGCTCACGCTCTCGCTCCAGCTCTCGCTCCAGCTCTCGCTCCCGCTCTCGCTCTCGCTCTCGCTCCCGCTCTCGCTCCCGCTCTCGCTCCCGCTCTCACGCCCAATTTCGCTTTCGCTTCCGCTCTCGCTCCCGCACTCGCCCCGCTCCCGCTCTCGCGCCCGCTTTGGCGCCCGATTTCGCTTTCGCTTCCGCTCCCGCTCCCGCTCCCGCTCTCACTCCGCTCCCGCTCTCGCTCCCGCTCTCGCACCCGCTTTCGCATTTGCTCCCGCTACCGCTCTCGCTCCCGCTCTCGCTCCCGCTCCCGCTCTCGCTCCCGCTCTTGCTCCCGCTCCCGCTGCCACTACTACTCCCGCTCTCGCTACCGCTCGCGCTCTCGCTACCGCTCTCGCTCCCGCTCTCGCTCCTGCTCCCGCTCTCGCTACTGCTCCCGCTGTCGCTCCTACTCCCGCTCTTGCTACTGCTCCCACTCTCGCTCCTGCTCCCGCTTTCGCTACTGCTCCCACTGTCGCTACTGCTCCCGCTGTCGCTCCTGCTCCCGCTCTTGCTACTGCTCCCGCTGTCGCTACTGCTCCCGCTGTCGCTACTGCTCCCACTCTCGCTCCTGCTCCCACTCTCGCTACTGCTCCCGCTGCCACTACAGCTCCCGCTCTCGCTACTGCTCCCGCTGTCGCTACCGCTCCCGCCCCCGCTCTCGCTCCCGCTCCCGCTGTCGCGACTGTTCCCGCTGTCGCTCCGCTCCCGCTCTCGCTCCCGCTGTCGCTACCGCTCCCGCTTTCGCTCTTGCTCCCGCTCTTGCTACTGCTCCCACTCTCGCTCCTGCTCCCACTCTCGCTCCTGCTCCCGCTGCCACTACAGCTCCCGCTCTCGCTACTGCTCCCGCTGTCGCTACCGCTCCCGCCCCCGCTCTCGCTCCCGCTCCCGCTGTCGCGACTGTTCCCGCTGTCGCTCCGCTCCCGCTCTCGCTCCCGCTGTCGCTACCGCTCCCGCTTTCGCTCTCGCTCCCACTCTCGCTCTCACTCTCGCTCCCGCTGTCGCTACTGCTCCCGCTCTCGCTCCCGCTCCCGCTCACGCTACTGCTGCCGCTATGGCTCCCGCTGTCGCTACCGCTCCCGCTCTCACACCCAGGCTCACTCTCGCGCCCGCTCTCGCTCCCGCTCTCGTCCCGCTGTCGCTACTGCTCCCGCTCTTGCTACTCCGCTGTCGCTACTGCTCCCGCTGTCGCTACTGCTCCTGCTCTCGCTACCGCTCCCACCCCCGCTGTCGCTCCCGCACTCGCTACTGCTCCCACTGTCGCTACCGCTCCCGCCCCCGCTCTCGCTCCCGCTGTCGCTACTGCTCCCGCTCTCGCTACTGCTCCCGCTACTGCTCCCGCTCTTGCTCCCGCTCTCGCTACTGCTCCCACTGTCGCTACTGCTCCCGCTCTTGCTCCCGCTGTCGCTACTGCTCCCGCTGTCGCTACTGCTCCCGCTGTCGCTACTGCTCCCGCTCTCGCTACCGCTCCCGCTCTCGCTACTGCTCCCGCTACTGCTCCCACTCTTGCTCCTGCTGTCGCTACTGCTCCCCCTGTCGCTACTGCTCCCGCTCTCGCTACTGCTCCCGCTACTGCTCCCACTCTTGCTCCTGCTGTCGCTACTGCTCCCCCTGTCGCTACCGCTCCCGCTCTCGCTACTGCTCCCGCTACTGCTCCCACTCTTGCTCCTGCTGTCGCTACTGCTCCCCCTGTCGCTACCGCTCCCGCTCTCGCTACTGCTCCCGCTACTGCTCCCACTCTTGCTCCCGCTGTCGCTACTGCTCCCCCTGTCGCTACTGCTCCCGCTCTCGCTACTGCTCCCGCGGTCGCTACTGCTCCCGCTCCTGCTCTCACGCCCGCGCTCACTCTCACGCCTGCTCTCACTCTCGTGCCCACTCCCGCTCTCACTCCCGTGCCCGCTCTCGCTCCCGCTCTCGCTGCCGCTCTCGCTCCCGCTCTCGCTCCCGCTGCCGCTACTGCTCCCGCTCTCGCTCCCGCTCCCGCTCTTGCTCTCGCTCCTGCTCCCACTGTCGCGACTGCTCCCGCTCTCGCACTCGCACCCGCGCTCGCTCTCGCGCCCGCTCTCGCTCCCGCTTTCGCTATCGCTCTCACGCCCGCTCTCGCTGTCGCTACCGCTCCCGCTTTCGCTCCCGCTGTCGCTCCTGCTCCCGCTCCCGCTCCCGCTGCCGGTACAGATCCCGCTCTCGCTCCCGCTCTCACTCTCTCGATCGCGCTCATTCCCGCGCCCGCTCTTGCTATCGTGCCCACTCCCGCCCTCGCTCCCGCTGTCGCTACTGCTCCCGCTGTCGCTCCCGCTGTCGCTACCGCTCCCGCTCTCACTTTTGCTCCCGCTCCCGGTCTCGCTCCCGCTTCCGCTCTCGCTCCCGTTCCCGCTCTCGCTCTCGCCCTCGCTCTCGCTCCCGCCCTCGCTCTCGCACTCGCTCCCGCTCCAGCCCTCGCTCTCGCACTCGCTCCCGCTCTTGCTCCAGCTCTCGCTCCCTCTCCCGCTCCCGCTCTTGCTCTCGTTCCCGCTCTCGCTGCGCTCCCGCTCTCGCGCCCGATTTCGCTTTCGATCCCGCTCTCGCTCTCGCTCCCGCTCTCGCTCTCGCTCCCGCTCCCGCTCTCACTCCCACTCTCGCGCCCGCTTTTGCTCCCGTTACCGCTCTCGCTCTTGCTCTCGCTCCGCTCCCGCTCTCGCGCCCGCTTTCGCTCCCGCTACCGCTCTCACTCTCGCTCCGCTTTCGCTCTCGCGCCCGCTTTCGCTCCCACTACCGCTCTCGCTCTTGCTCTCGCTCCGCTCCTGCTCCCGCTCTCGCGCCCGCTTTCGCTCTCGCTACCGCTCTCGCTCTTGCTCTCGCTCCGCTTTCGCTCTCGCGCCCGCTTTCGCTCTCACTCCCGCTCTCGCTCTTACTCTCGCTCCACTCCCGCTCTCGCTCCCGCTCTCGCGCCCACTCTCGCTCCCGCTCTCGCTACCGCTACCGCTCTCGCTCTCGCTCCCGCTCTCGATCCCGCTCTCGCTCCCGCTCCCGCTGCCGCTACTGTCCCGCTCTCGCTACCGCTCTCGCTACCGCTCTCGCTACCATTCCCGCTCTCGCCCCCGCTCTCGCTCCTACTCCCACTGTCGCTACTCCTCCTGCTCTCGCGCCCGCGCTCACTCTCGCGCCCGCTCTCGCTCCCGCTCCCGCTTTCGCTACTGCTCCCGCTGTCGCTCCTGCTCCCGCTCTCGCTACTGCTCCCGCTCGCGCTACTGCTCCCGCTCTCGCTACTGCTCCCGCTCTCGCTACTGCTCCCGCTGTCGCTACTGCTCCCGCTCTCGCTCCCGCTGTCGCTACCGCTCCCGCTCTCGCTTTTGCTCCCGGTCTCGCTCCCGCTTCCACTCTCGCTCCCGCTCCAGCCCTCGCTCTCGCACTCGCTCCCGCTCTTGCTCCAGCTCTCGCTCCCTCTCCCGCTCCCGCTCTCGCTGCGCTCCCGCTCTCGCGCACGATTTCGCTTTCGATCCCGCTCTCGCTCTCGCTCCCACTCTCGCTCTCGCTCCCGCTCACTCCCACTCTCGCGCCCGCTTTCGCTCCCGCTACCGCTCTCGCTCTTGCTCTCGCTCCGCTCCCGCTCCCGCTCTCGCGCCCGCTTTCGCTCCCGCTACCGCTCTCGCTCTTGCTCTCGCTCCGCTCCCGCTCTCGCGCCCGCTTTCGCTCCCACTACCGCTCTCGCTCTTGCTCTCGCTCCGCTTTCGCTCTCGCGCCCGCTTTCGCTCCCACTACCGCTCTCGCTCTTGCTCTCGCTCCGCTTTCGCTCTCGCGCCCGCTTTCGCTCCCATACCGCTCTCGCTCTTGCTGTCGCTCCGCTTTCGCTCTCGCGCCCGCTTTCGCTCCCATACCGCTCTCGCTCTTGCTGTCGCTCCGCTTTCGCACTCGCGCCCGCTTTCGCTCCCACTACCGCTCTCGCTCTTGCTCTCGCTCCGCTTTCGCTCTCGCGCCCGCTTTCGCTCCCATACCGCTCTCGCTCTTGCTGTCGCTCCGCTCCCGCTCCCGCTCTCGCGCCCGCTTTCGCTCCCGCTACCGCTCTCGCTCTTGCTCTCGCTCCGCTTTCGCTCTCGCGCCCGCTTTCGCTCTCGCTCCCGCTCTCGCTCTTGCTCTCGCTCCGCTTTCGCTCCCGCTCTCGCTCCGCTTTCGCTCTCGCGCCCGCTTTCGCTCTCGCTCCGCTTTCGCTCCCGCTCTCGCTCCGCTTTCGCTCTCGCGCCCGCTTTCGCTCTCGCTCCCACTCTCGCTCCCGCTCTCGCTCCGCTTTCGCTCTTGCGCCCGCTTTCGCTCTCGCTCCCGCTCTCGCTCCCGCTCTCGCGCCCGCTCTCGCTCCCGCTCTCGCTACCGCTACCGCTCTCGCTCTCGCTCTCGCTCCCGCTCTCGCTCCCGCTCCCGCTGCCGCTACTGCTCCCGCTCTCGCTACCGCTCTCGCTACCGTTCCCGCTCTCGCTACCGTTCCCGCTCTCGCCCCCGCTCTCGCTCCTACACCCGCTGTCGCTACTCCTCCTGCTCTCGCGCCCGCGCTCACTCTCGCGCCCGCTCTCGCTCCCGCTCTCGCTCCCGCTCCCGCTCCCGCTTTCGCTACTGCTCCCGCTGTCGCTCCTGCTCCCGCTCTTGCTACTGCTCCCACTCTCGCTCCCGCTCTCGCTCCTACTCCCGCTGTCGCTACTCCTCCTGCTCTCGCGCCCGCGCTCACTCTCGCGCCCGCTCTCGCTCCCGCTCTCGCTCCCGCTTTCGCTACTGCTCCCACTGTCGCTCCTGCTCCCGCTCTTGCTACTGCTCCCGCTCTCGCTCTCGCTCCCGCTCTCACTCCCGCTCTCGCGCCCGCTTTCGCTCCCGCTACTGCTCCCGCTCTCGCTATTGCTCCCGCTGTCGCTACCGCTCCCGCTCTCACTCCCGCTCTCGCGCCCGCTTTCGCTCCCGCGACTGCTCCCGCTGTCACTACTGCTCCCACTGTCGCTACCGCTCCCGCTCTCGCTCCCGCTCCCGCTGGCGGTACTGCTCCCGCTCTCGTGCCCGTGCTCGCTCTTGCGCCCACTCTCGCTCCTGCTCTCGCAACCGCTCCCGCTCTCGCTACCGCTCCCACTGTCGCTACTGCTCCCGCTCTCGCGACCGCTCCTGCTCCCGCTCTCGCTCTCGCTCCCGCTCCCGCTACAGCTCCCGCTCTCGCTCCCGCTGTCGCTACTGCTCCCGCTCTCGCTCCCCCTCCCGCTCTCGCTTCTGCTCCCGCTCTCGCTCCCCCTCCCGCTCTCGCTACTGCTCCCGCTCTCGCTCCCCCTCCCGCTGTCGCTACTGCTCCCGCTCTCGCACCCGCTGTCGCTACCGCTCCCACTCTCGCTTTTGCACTCGCTCCCGCTCTCGCTCTCGCTCCCGCTCCCACTCCCGATCTCGCTCCCGCTCTCGCTCCCGCTCCCGCTCTCGCTCTCGCTCCCGCTTTCGCTACTGCTCCCACTGTCGCTCCTGCTCCCGCTCTTGCTACTGCTCCCGCTCTCGCTCTCGCTCCCGCTCTCACTCCCGCTCTCGCGCCCGCTTTCGCTCCCGCTACTGCTCCCGCTCTCGCTATTGCTCCCGCTGTCGCTACCGCTCCCGCTCTCACTCCCGCTCTCGCGCCCGCTTTCGCTCCCGCGACTGCTCCCGCTGTCACTACTGCTCCCACTGTCGCTACCGCTCCCGCTCTCGCTCCCGCTCCCGCTGTCGGTACTGCTCCCGCTCTCGTGCCCGTGCTCGCTCTTGCGCCCACTCTCGCTCCTGCTCTCGCGACCGCTCCCGCTCTCGCTACCGCTCCCACTGTCGCTACTGCTCCCGCTCTCGCGACCGCTCCTGCTCCCGCTCTCGCTCTCGCTCCCGCTCCCGCTACAGCTCCCGCTCTCGCTCCCGCTGTCGCTACTGCTCCCGCTCTCGCTCCCCCTCCCGCTCTCGCTTCTGCTCCCGCTCTCGCTCCCCCTCCCGCTCTCGCTACTGCTCCCGCTCTCGCTCCCCCTCCCGCTGTCGCTACTGCTCCCGCTCTCGCACCCGCTGTCGCTACCGCTCCCACTCTCGCTTTTGCACTCGCTCCCGCTCTCGCTCTCGCTCCCGCTCCCACTCCCGATCTCGCTCCCGCTCTCGCTCCCGCTCTCGCTCTCGCTCCCGCTCTCGCTGCGCTCCCGCTCTCACTCCCGCTCTCGCGCCCGATTTCTCTTTCGCTCCCGCTCTCGCTCTCACTCCCGCTCTCGCGCCCGATTTCTCTTTCGTTCCCGCTCTCGCTCTCGCTCCGCTCCCGCTCTCGCTTTCGCTCCCGCTACCGCTCTCGCTCCCGCTCTCGCGACCGCTACCGCTCTCGCTCCCGCTCTCGCTCCCGCTGCCGCTACTGCTCCCGCTCTCGCTACCGCTCGCGCTCTCGCTACCGCTACCGCTCTCGCTCCCGCTCTCGCGACCGCTACCGCTCTCGCTCCCGCTGTCGCTACTGCTCCCGCTCTCACTCCCGCTCCGACTGTCGCTACTGCTCCCGTTCTCACTCCCGCTCCCACTGTCGCTACTGCTCCCGCTCTCGCTACTGCTCCCGCTCTCACTACCACTCCCGCTCCCGCTGTCGCTACTGCTCCCGCTCACACTCCCGCTCCCAGTCGCTACTGCTCCTGCTCCCACAGTCGCTACTGCTCCCGCTCTCACTCCCGCTCCCACTGTCGCTACTGCTCCCGCTCTCGCTCCCGCTCCCACTGTCGCTACTGCTCCCGCTCTCGCTACTGCTCCCGCTCTCACTACCGCTCCCGCTCCCGCTGTCGCTACTGCTCCCGCTCTCGCTCCCGCCCCCACAGTCGCTACTGCTCCCGCTCCCACAGTCGCTAATGCTCCCGCTCTCGCTACTGCTCCCGCTCTCACCACCGCTCCCGCTCCCGCTGTCGCTACTGCTCCCGCTGTCACTACTGCTCCCGCTCTCGCTCCCGCCCCCACAGTCGCTACTGCTCCCGCTCCCACAGTCGCTAATGCTCCCGCTCTCGCTACTGCTCCCGCTCTCACCACCGCTCCCGCTCCCGCTGTCGCTACTGCTCCCGCTCCCGCTCTCACTCCCGCTCCCGCTGTCACTACTGCTCCCACTCTCGCTCCCGCTCACGCTGTCGCTACTGCTCCCGCTCCCGCTCTCGCTCCCGTTCCCGCTGTCGCTACTGCTCCCGCTCTCGCTACTGCTCCCGCTCTCACTACCGCTCCCGCTCCCGCTGTCGCTACTGCTCCCGCTCCCGCTGTCGCTACTGGTCCCGCTCTCGCTTTCGCACTCGCTCCCGCTCCCGCTCTCACTCCTGCTCCCGCTGTTGCTACTGCTCCCGCTCTCGCTCCCGCTCCCGCTCTCGCTCCAGAGGGTAGTGGTCGAAGGGTCTTTTTCCGGCTGGAGGTCTGTGACCAGTGGTGTTCCGCAGGGCTCTGTACTGGGACCTCTGCTATTTGTGATATATATAAATGATTTGGAAGAAGGTGTAACTGGTGTAATCAGCAAGTTTGCGGATGACACTAAGATGGCTGGACTTGCGGATCGCGAAGAGCATTGTCGGGCAATACAGCAGGATATAGATAGGCTGGAAAATTGGGCGGAGAGGTGGCAGATGGAGTTTAATCCGGATAAATGCGAAGTGATGCATTTTGGAAGAAATAATGCAGGGAGGAGTTATACAATAAATGGCAGAGTCATCAGGAGTATAGAAACACAGAGGGACCTAGGTGTGCAAGTCCACAAATCCTTGAAGGTGGCAACACAGGTGGAGAAGGTGGTGAAGAAGGCATATGGTATGCTTGCCTTTATAGGATGGGGTATAGAGTATAAAAGCTGGAGTCTGATGATGCAGCTGTATAGAGCGCTGGTTAGGCCACATTTGGAGTACTGCATCCAGTTCTGGTCGCTGCACTACCAGAAGGACGTGGAGGCTTTGGAGAGAGTGCAGAGAAGGTTTACCAGGATGTTGCCTGGTATGGAGGGTCTTAGCTATGAGGAGAGATTGGGTAGACTGGGGTTGTTCTCCCTGGAAAGATGGAGAATGAGGGGAGATCTAATAGAGGTGTACAAGATTATGAAGGGGATAGATAGGGTGAACAGTGGGAACCTTTTTCCCAGATCAGAAGTGACGTTCACGAGGGGTCATGGGCTCAAGGTGAGAGGGGCGAAGTATAACTCAGATATCAGAGGGACGTTTTTTACACAGAGGGTGGTGGGGGCCTGGAATGCGCTGCCAAGTAGGGTGGTGGAGGCAGGCACGCTGGCATCATTGAAGACTTATCTGGATAGTCACATGAGCAGCCTGGGAATGGAGGGATACAAACGATTGGTCTAGTTGGACCAAGGAGCGGCACAGGCTTGGAGGGCCGAAGGGCCTGTTTCCTGTGCTGTACTGTTCTTTGTTCTTTGTTGCTCTCGCTCTCGCTCCCGCTCCCGCTGTCGCTACTGCTCCCGCTCCCGCTGTCGCTACTGCTCCCGCTCTCGCTCTCACTCACGCTCTCGCTACCGCTCTCGCTCCCGCTCTCGCTCTCGCTACCGCTCTCGCTCCCGCTCCCGCTCTCGCTCTCGCTACCGCTCCCGCTCCCGTGCTCGCTCCCGCTCTCGCTCCCGCTACTGCTCCCGCTCTCGCTCCCGCTACCGCTCTCGCTCTCGCTCCCGCTCTCACTCTCGCTCCCGCTCCCGCACTCGCTCCCGCTTTCGCACCGGCTCTCGCTCTCACTCCCGCTCCCGCACTCGCTCCCGCTCTCGCACCCGCTCTCGCTCCCGCTCTCGCTCCCGCTCCCGCACTCGCTCCCGCTTTCGCACCGGCTCTCGCTCTCACTCCCGCTCCCGCACTCGCTCCCGCTCTCGCACCCGCTCCCGCACTCGCTCCCGCTCTCGCACCGGCTCTCGCTCCCACTCTTGCTCTCATGCCCGCTCGCACTCTTGCTCCAACTCCCGCTCTCGCTCCCGCTCTCGCTCCTGCTCTTGCTCCCGCGCCAGCTCTCGCTCTCACTCTCGCTCCCACTGCCGCTCCCGCTCCCGCGCCCGCTCTCGTTCTCGCACCTCCTGTCGCGCCTGCTCACGCTCCCGCACTCGCTCCCGCTCCCGCTGTCGCTACCGCTCCCTCTCTCTCTCGCTCCCGCTCTCGCTCCCACCCGCGCTCACTCTGGTGCCCGTTCTCGCTCTCGTGCCCGCTCCCGCTGTCGCATCTGCTCCCGATCCCTCGCTCGCTCCCTCTCCCGCTCTCGCACCCGCTCCCGCTCCCGCTCTCTCGCTCGCTCCCACTCCCGCTCCTGCTCTCGCTCCCGCTCTCGCTCCCGCTCCCACTCCCGCGCCCGCTCTCGCTCCCGCTCTCGCTCTCGCACCTGCTCTCGCTCCCGCTCTCGCTCTCGCGCCTGCTCTCGCTCCCGCTCCTGCTCTCGCAACCGCTCACGCTCTCGCTCCGCTCCCGCTCTCGCGCCCGCTTTCGCTTTCGCTCCCGCTCTCGCTCCCGCTCTCGCTACCGCTCCCGCTCTCGCTCCTGCTTTCGCTCCCGCTCTCGCTCCCGCTGCCACTACTGCTCCCGCTCTCGCTACCGCTCCCACTCTCGCTACCGCTCCCGCTCACGCTCTCGCCCCCGCTCTCGCTCCTGCTCCCGCTGTCGCTACTCCTCCTGCTTTCGCGCCCGCGCTCGCTCTCGTGCCCGCTCTCGCTCCCGCTCTCGTCCCGCTGTCGCTACTGCTCCCGCTGTCGCTCCTGCTCCCGCTCTTGGTACTGCTCCCGCTGTCGCTACTGCTCCCGCTGTCGCTACTGCTCCCGCTCTCGCTACCGCTCCCGCTCTCACTCCTGCTGTCGCTACTGCTCCCGCTGTCGCTACCGCTCCCGCTCTCACTCCCGCTCTCGCTCTCGCTCCCGCTCTCGCTCTCGCTCCTGCTCCCACTGCCACTCTCGCTCCCGCTCTCGCTCCCGCTGCCGCTCCTGCTCCTGCTCTCGCTACCGCTCTCGCTCCCGCTACCGCTCCCGCTCTCGGTCTCGCTCCCGCTCTCGCTCCCGCTCTCGCTCCCGCTCTCGCTATCGCTCCCGCTCTCGCTCTCGCTCCCGCTCTCGCTCCCGCTCTTGTTCTCGCTACCGCTCCCGCGCCCGCTCTTGCTCTCGCTCGAGCTCTCGCTACCGCTCCCGCTCCCGCTCTTGCTCTTGCTCCCGCTCTCGCGCCCGCTCTCGCTCTTGCGCCCACTCTCGCTCTCGCTCCCGCACTCACTCTTGCGCCCGCTCTCGCTCCCGGTTTCGCACCTGCTCCCGCTCTCGCTCTCGCGCCCACTCTCGCTCCCGCTCTCGCTCTCGCTCCCGCTGCCGCTACTGCTCCTGCTTTCGCTCCCGCTCTCACTCCCGCTGCCACTACTGCTCCCGCTCTCGCTACCGCTCCCGCTCTCGCTACCGCTCCCGCTCTCGCTACCGCTCCCGCTCACGCTCTCGCCCCCGCTCTCGCTCCTGCTCCCGCTGTCGCTACTCCTCCTGCTTTCGCGCCCGCGCTCGCTCTCGTGCCCGCTCTCGCTCCCACTCCCGCTGTCGCAACTGCTCCCGCTGTCGCTACTGCTCCCGCTGTCGCTACCGCTCCCACTCACGCTCTCGCCCCCGCTCTCGCTCCTGCTCCCGCTGTCGCTACTCCTCCTGCTTTCGCGCCCGCGCTCGCTCTCGTGCCCGCTCTCGCTCCCGCTCTCGTCCCGCTGTCGCTACTGCTCCCGCTGTCGCTCCTGCTCCCGCTCTTGGTACTGCTCCCGCTGTCGCTACTGCTCCCGCTGTCGCTACTGCTCCCGCTCTCGCTACCGCTCCCGCTCTCGCTCCTGCTGTCGCTACTGCTCCCGCTGTCGCTACCGCTCCCGCTCTCACTCCCGCTCTCGCTCTCGCTCCCGCTCTCGCTCTCGCTCCTGCTCCCACTGCCACTCTCGCTCCCGCTCTCGCTCCCGCTGCCGCTCCTGCTCCTGCTCTCGCTACCGCTCTCGCTCCCGCTCTCGCTACCGCTCCCGCTCTCGCTCTCGCTCCCGCTCTCGCTCCCGCTCTCGCTACCGCTCCCGCTCTCGCTCTCGCTCCCGCTCTTGTTCTCGCTACCGCTCCCGCTCCCGCTCTTGCTCTCGCTCGAGCTCTCGCTACCGCTCCCGCTCCCGCTCCCGCTCTTGCTCCCGCTCTCGCGCCCGCTCTCGCTCTTGCGCCCACTCTCGCTCTCGCTCCCGCACTCACTCTCGCGCCCGCTCTCGCTCCCGGTTTCGCACCTGCTCCCGCTCTCGCTCTCGCTCTCGCTCTCGCGCCCACTCTCGCTCCCGCTCTCGCTCTCGCTCCCGCTGCCGCTACTGCTCCTGCTTTCGCTCCCGCTCCCGCTGCCACTACTGCTCCCGCTCTCGCTACCGCTCCCGCTCTCGCTACCGCTCCCGCTCTCGCTACCGCTCCCGCTCACGCTCTCGCCCCCGCTCTCGCTCCTGCTCCCGCTGTCGCTACTCCTCCTGCTTTCGCGCCCGCGCTCGCTCTCGTGCCCGCTCTCGCTCCCACTCCCGCTGTCGCAACTGCTCCCGCTGTCGCTACTGCTCCCGCTGTCGCTACTGCTCCCGCTGTCGCTCCTGCTCCCGCTGTCGCTACTGCTCCCGCTGTCGCTACTGCTCCCGCTGTCGCTACTGCTCCCGCTCTCGCTCCCGCTCTCGCTCTCGCTCCCGCTGCCGCTGTCGCTACTGCTCCCGCTCTCGCTCCCGCTCCCGCACTCACTCTCACGCCCGCTCTCGCTCCCGCTGCCGCTGTCGCTACCGCTCCCGCTGTCGGTACTGCTCCCGCTCTCGTGCCCGTGCTCGCTCTCGCACCCGCTCTCGCTACCGCTCCCGCTCTCGCTACCGCTCCCGCTCCCACTCTCGCTCTCGCTCCCTCAGCCGCTACTGCTCCCACTCTCGCTACAGCTCCTGCTCTCGCTCTTGTTCTCGTTACAGCTCCCGCTCTTGCTCTCGCTACCACTCCTGCTCCCGCTCTTGCTCTCGCTAGCGCTCCCGCTCCCGCTCTTGCTCTCGCTACCGCTCCCGCTCTCGCGCCCACTCCCGCTTTCGCTACTACTCCCCGTCTCGCTACTGCTCCTGCTCCCGCTCTCGCGTCCGAGCTCGCTCTTGCGCCCGCTCTCGCTCCCGCTCTCGCTCTCGCTCTCGCTCTCGCTGCCGCTACTGCTCCTGCTCTCGCTACCGCTCCCGCTCTCGCTACCGCTCCCGCTCTCGCTCCCGCTCTCGCTCTCGCTCCCGCTCTTGTTCTCGCTACCGCTCCCGCTCCCGCTCTTGCTCTCGCTCGAGCTCTCGCTACCGCTCCCGCTCCCGCTCTCGCGCCCGCTCTCGCTCTTGCGCCCACTCTCGCTCTCGCTCCCGCACTCACTCTCGCGCCCGCTCTCGCTCCCGCTCTCGCTCTCGCGCCCGCTCTCGCTCTTGCGCCCACTCTCGCTCTCGCTCCCGCACTCACTCTCGCGCCCGCTCTCGCTCCCGGTTTCGCACCCGCTCCCGCTCTTGCTCTCGTGCCCACTCTCGCTCCCGCTCTCGCTCTCGCTCCCGCTCTCGCGCCCGCTCCCGCTCCCACTCTCACTCCCGCTCCCGCGCCCGCTCTCGCACTCGCTCCCGCTCTCGCTCCCACTCTCGCGCCCGCTCTCGCTCCAGCTCCGCTCTGGCTCTGGCTCCTGCTCTCGCTCCAGCTCCCGCTCTCGCTCTCGCTCCCGCTCTCGTTCACGCTCCCGCTCCCACTACCACTCTTGTGCCCGCTCTTGCTCCCGCTCCCACTCTTGCTCCCGCTTCTGCACTCGCTCCCGCCCTCGCTCTCGATCCTGCCCTTGTTCCCGCTTTCGCTACCTCTCCCGCTCTCGCTCTCGATCCCGCCCTTGCTCCCACTCTCGCGCCCACTCTCACTCTCGCTCCCGCTCCCGCTCTCGATCTCGCGCCCACTCTCACTCTCGCTCTCGCTCCCACTACCGCTCCCACTCTCGCTTTTGCACCCGCACTCGCTCCCACTCTCGCACCCGCTCTCACTCTCGCTCTTGCACCCAATCTCGCTCCCGCTCCCGCTCTCGATCTCGCGTCCACTACCGCTCCCACTCTCGCTTTTGCACCTGCACCCGCTCTCACTCTCGCACCCACTCTCGCTCTCGCTCTTGCACCCAATCTCGCTCCCGCTCCCGCTCTCGATCTCGCGCCCACTCTCACTCTCACTCCCGCTCTCGCTCCCAGTTTCGCACCCGCTCTCGCTCTCGCTCCCACTCTCGCTCCCGCTCTCGCATTCGCTCCCGCTACCTCTGTCGCTACTGCTCCCGCTCTCGCTCCCGCTCTCACAGTCGCTACTGCTCCCGCTCTCGCTACTGCTCCCGCTCTCACTACCGCGCCCGCTGTCGCTACTGCTCCCGCTCTCGCTCCCGCTCTCACAGTCGCTACTGCTCCCGCTCTCACTACCGCGCCCGCTCCCGCTGTCACTACTGCTCCCGCTCTCGCTCCCGCTCTCACAGTCGCTACTGCTCCCGCTCTCACTACCGCGCCCGCTCCCGCTGTCACTACTGCTCCCGCTCTCGCTCCCGCTCCCACAGTCGCTACTGCTCCCGCTCTTGCTACTGCTCCCGCTCTCACTACCGCGCCCGCTCCCGCTGTCGCTACTGCTCCCGCTCTCGCTCCCGCTCCCACAGTCGCTACTGCTCCCGCTCTCGCTACTGCTCCTGCTCTCACTACCGCGCCCGCTCCCGCTGTCGCTACTGCTCCCGCTCCCGCTCCCACAGTCGCTACTGCTCCCGCTCTCGCTACTGCTCCCGCTCTCACTACCGCGCCCGCTCCCGCATTCGCTACTGCTCCCGCTCCCGCTCCCACAGTCGCTACTGCTCCCGCTCTCGCTGTCGCTACTGCTCCCGCTCTCGCTCCCACTCTCGCTCCCGCTATCGCATCCGCTCTTGCTCCCGCTCTCGCTCCCGCTCTCACTCTCGCTCCCGCTCCAGCTCTCACTCCCGCTCCCGCACCCACTCTCGCTCCTGCTCTCACTCTCTCTCCCACTCTCGCTCTCGCTCCCGCTCTCGCTTTCGCGCCTGCTCTCGCTCCCGCTCTTGCTCTCGCGCCCGCTCTCGCAACCGCTCCCGCTCCCACTCTCGCTACCGCTCCCGCTCCCGCTGTCGCTACTGCTCCCGCTCTCGCTCCCGCTATCGCATCCACTCTTGCTCCCGCTCTCGCTCCCGCCCGCGCTCACTCTGGTGCCCGTTCTCGCTCTCGTGCCCGATCCCGCTCCCACGATCGCATCCGCTCCCTATCTCTCGCTCGCTCCCTCTCCTGCTCTCGCTCCTGCTCCCGCTCTCGCAATCTCACTCGCTCCCACTACCTCTCCCGCTCTCGCTCCCGCTCCCACTCTCTCGCTCGCTCCCACTCCCGCTCTCGCTCTCTCGCTCCTGCTCTCGCTCTCGCTCCGGCTCTCACTCCCGCTCCCGCTCCAGCTCTCGCTCCCACTCTCACTCTCGCTCCCACTCTCGCTCCGACTCCCGCGCCCGCTCCCGCTCTTGTTCCCACTCTCGCTCCCGCTCTCTGCCCGCTCTCGCTCCCGCTCTCGCTCCCGCTCTCGCGCCCGCTCTCGCAACCGCTCCCGCTCTCGCTCCCGCTCTCGCTACCGCTCTCGCAACCGCTCCCGCTCTCGCTGCCGCTCTCGCTCCCTCTCTCGCAACCGCTCCCGCTCCCGCTCTCGCAACCACTCCCGCTCCCCCTCTCGCTCCCGCTCTCGCAACCGCTCCCGCTCCCGCTCTCGCTCCCGCTCTCACTCCCGCTCTCGCTCTCGCAACCGCTCCCGCTCTCGCTCCCGCTCTCGCAACCACTCCCGCTCCCGCTCTCGCAACCGCTCCCGCTCTCGATCTTGCTTTCGGGCCCGCTCTCGCGCCCACTCCCGCTCTCGCTCCCGCACTCGCTTTCGCGCCCGCTCTCGCGCTGGCTCTCGCTCCCGCTCTCGCGCCGGCTCTCGCTCCCGCTCCCACTCTTGCTACCGCTCCCACACTCGCGCCCGCTCTCGCACCCGCTCTCGCTGTCGCTACTGCTCCCACTGTCGACACTGCTCCCGCTCTCGCTCCTGCTCCCGCTCTCGCTCCCGCTCTCGTTCCCGCTCCTGCTCCCGCTACCGCTCCCGCTCTCGCTACCGCTCCCTCTCCCGCTGTCGCTACCGCTCCCGCTGTCGCTACCGCTCTCGCTCCCGCTCTCGCTACCGCTCCCGCTCTCGCTCCCGCTATCGCATCCGCTCTCGCTCTCACGCTCCTGCTCCCGCTCTCTCACTTGCTACCGCTCCCGCTCTCGCGCACGCTCTCACTCTCGCTCCCGCTCTCGCTCCCACTCTCGCTCCCACTCTCGCTCTCCCACCCGCTCTCGCTCTCACTGCCGCTCCCGCTCCCGCGCCCGCTTTCGCGCCTGCTCTCGCGCCTGCTCTCGCTCCCGCTGTCGCTGCCGCTCCCGCTCTCACTCTCGCAACCGCTCTCGCTCCCACCCGCGCTCACTCTGGTGCCCGTTCTCGCTCTCGTGCCCGCTCCCGCTTCCGCTGTCGCATCCGCTCCCAATCCCTCGCTCGCTCCCTCTCCCGCACTCGCTCCCGCTCCCGCTCTCTCGCTCCCGCTCTCACTCTCGCTCCCGCTCCAGCTCTCACTCTCGCTCCCGCTCCCACTCTCGCTCCTGCTCTCACTCTCTCTCCCACTCTCGCTCTCGCGCCTGCTGTCGCGCCTGCTCACGCTCCTGCACTCGCTCCCGCTCCCGCTGTCGCTACCGCTCTCACTCTCGCAACCGCTCCCGCTCTCGCTCCCGCCCGCGCTCACTCTGGTGCCCATTCTCGCTCTCGTGCCCGCTCCCGCTGTCGCATCCGCTCCCGATCCCTCGCTCGCTCCCTCTCCCGCTCTCGCTCCCGCTCCCGCTCTCGCTCTCTCCCACTCACGCTCCCGCTCTCGCTCTCGCTCCCGCTCCCGCTCCTGGTCTCGCTCTCTCGCTCCCGCTCTCACTCTCGCTCCCGCACCCATTCTCGATCCTGCTCTCACTCTCGCTCCCACTCTCGCTCCCGCTCCCGCTCCCGTGCCCACTCTCGCTGCTGCTCTCGCTCTCGCACCTGCTCTCGCTCCCGCTCTCGCTCTTGCGCCTGCTCTCGCTCCCGCTCTCGCAACCGCTTTCGCTCCCGCTCTCGCTGTCGCTACTGCTCCCGCTCTCGCTACCGCTCCCGCTATCGCATCCACTCTTGCTCCCGCTCTCGCTCTCGTTCCCGATCTCGCTCCCGCTCTCACACCTGCTCTCGCTCTCTCGCACTCGCTCTCGCGCCCGCTCTCGCGCCCGCTCTCACTCTCCCACCCGCTCTCGCTCCCACTGTCGCTCCCACTCTCGCATCCGCTCCCGCTCCCATGCCAGCTCTCGTGCCTGCTCTCGCTCCCGCTCCCGCTGACGCTACTGCTCCCGCTTTCGCTACCGCTCCCACTCTCACTCTCGCAACCGCTCCCGCTCTCGCTCCCGCCCGCGCTCACTCTGGTGCCCGTTCTCGCTCTCGTGCCCGCTCCCGCTCCCACGATCGCATCCGCTCCCTATCTCTCGCTCGCTCCCTCTCCCGCTCTCGCTCCCGCTCCCGCTCTCTCGCTCGCACCCACTCCCGCTCCCGCTCTCGCTCTCACGCTCCCGCTCTCGCTCTCACTCCGGCTCTCGCTCCCGCTCCAGCTCTCGCTCCCGCTCCCGCACCCACTCTCGCTCCCGCTCTCACTCTCGCTCCCACTCTCACTCCCGCTCTCGCTCTTGTTCCCACTCTCGCTCTCGCTCCCGCTCTCGCGCCCGCTCTCGCAACCGCTCCCGCTCCCGCTCTCGCTCTCGTGCCCGCTCTCGCAACCGCTCTCGCTCCCGCTCTCGCGCCCGCTCTCGATCCCGCTCTCGCGCCCGCTCTCGCAACCGCTCCCGCTCTCGCTACCGCTCCCGCTCCTGCTCTCGCCCCCGCTCTCGCTCCCGCTATCGCCCCCGCTCTCGCTCCCGCTCTCGATCCCGCCCTTGCACCCGCTCTCGCTCTCGCTACCGCTCTCCCTCCTGCTCTCTCTCCCACTATCGCTCCCGCTCTCGCTCTCCCTCTCGCTCCCGCTCTCCCTCTCGCTCCCGCTCTCGCTCTCCCTCTCCCTCCTGCTCTCTCTCCCACTCTCGCTCCCGCTCTCCCTCTCGCTCTCCCTCTCGCTCTCGCTCTCGTGCTTTGTGCTTCTCTCTCTCTCTTTCTCTCTAACTCTGTCTCTCTCTCTCTCTTTTTTTATCTGTCCCTCTCTCTCTTTTTCTGACTCTGACTCTCTCTCTCTGACTCTTTCTGTCTCTCTCTTTCTCTCTGACTCTGTCCCTCTCTTTCTCTCTCTCTTTCTCACTCTGTCTCTCTCTCCCTGACTCTGTCTCTCTCTCTCTCTTTGACTCTGTCTCTCTCTCTCTCTGACTCTGTCTCTCTCTCTCTCTCTCTGACTCTGTCTCTCTCTCTCTCCCTGACTCTGTCTCTCTCTCTCTGTCTCTCTCTCTCTCTGTCTCTCTCTCTCTGTCTCTCTCTCCCTGACTGTCTCTCTCCCTGACTCTGTCTCTCTCTCTCTGTCTCTCTCTCTCTCTGACTCTGACTCTGTCTCTCTCTCTCTGTCTCTCTCTCCCTGACTCTGTCTCTCTCCCTGACTCTGTCTCTCTCTCTCTGACTCTGTCTCTCTCTCTGACTCTGTCTCTCTCTCTCTGACTCTGTCTCTCTCTCCCTGACTCTGTCTCTCTCTCCCTGACTCTGTCTCTCTCTCTCTCTCTGATTCTGTCTCTCTCTCTCTGACTCTGTCTCTCTCTCTGACTCTGTCTCTCTCTCGCTGACTCTGTCTCTCTCTCCCTGACTCTGTCTCTCTCTCCCTGACTTTGTCTCTCTCTCCCTGACTCTGTCTCTCTCTCTCTGTCTCTCTCTCTCTGACTCTGACTCTGTCTCTCTCTCTCTGTCTCTCTCTCTCTGTCTCTCTCTCTCTGTCTCTCTCTCTGACTCTGTCTCTCTCTCCCTGACTCTGTCTCTCTCTCTCTGTCTCTCTCTCTCTCTGTCTCTCTCTCTCTCTGACTCTGACTCTGTCTCTCTCTCTCTCTGACTCTGTCTCTCTCTCTCTCTGTCTCTCTCTCTCTCTGTCTCTCTCTCTCTCTCTCTGTCTCTCTCGCTCTGACGCTCTGCCTCACGCCCTACCTCGAACCCTATCTCGCCTCGCTCGCCCGTTTTTGAACCTGATTTGGAAATATATCGCTGTTCCTTCCCTGTCGCTGCGTCCAAATCCTGGAACTCCCTCCCTGACAGCACTGTGGGTATACCTACACCACAGGGACTGCGGCGGGTTCAGGAAGGCAGCTCACCGCCACCTTCTCAAGGGGCAGTTAGGGATGGGGAATCACTGCCGGCCCAGTGACACCCACATCCCTGAGAATGAATAAAAAGCCACTCGGCTGTTCCCTGGATCCTATTCCCACTAAACTGCCGCTCCTCATTACCATGTGAACAGGCGCTGGAGTGTGGCGACTGGGAGATTTTCACAGTAACTTCATTGCAGTGTTAATGTAAACCTATTAGTGACACTGATGGATAAACTTTATAACCGGTCTGTTCACAACCTTGCTGCAGCTGCTGAGAAGCTGAGCTCTGATCCCCGACCCAATATCGGGTGATTTGGTGCCGTGTTATTGCTTTATAATCGCTCCCGTGAAGTGATTTAGGATTAAAGATGCTAAATAAATATAAGTTGTTGTTGCATGGAGCGGGATGCGTGTGCGGGCCAGCAACTCGGGCCCGTGTCTCGTGTGTGCCGCGTGTGTGCAGGCCAGTGTCTCATGTGCGCCGTGTGTGTGCAGGCTGGTGTCTCGTGTGCGCCGTGTGTTTGCAGGCCGGTGTCTCGTGTGTGTGGGCCAGTGTCTTGTGTGCACCGCGTGTGTGCAGGCCGGTGTCTCGTGTGTGCAGGCCGGTGTCTCGTGTGTGCAGGCCGGTGTCTCGTGTGTGCAGGCCGGTGTCTCGTGTGTGCAGGCCGGTGTCTCGTGTGCGCCGTGTGTGTGCAGGCCGGTGTCTCGTGTGCGCCGTGTGTGTGCAGGCCGGTGTCTCGTGTGTGTGGGCCAGTGTCTTGTGTGCACCGCGTGTGTGCAGGCCGGTGTCTCGTGTGTGCAGGCCGGTGTCTCGTGTGTGCAGGCCGGTGTCTCGTGTGTGCAGGCCGGTGTCTCGTGTGTGCAGGCCGGTGTCTCGTGTGCGCCGTGTGTGTGCAGGCCGGTGTCTCGTGTGCGCCGTGTGTGTGCAGGCCGGTGTCTCGTGTGTGCAGGCCGGTGTCTCGTGTGCGCCGTGTGTTTGCAGGCCGGTGTCTCGTGTGTGCAGGCCGGTGTCTCGTGTGTGCAGGCCGGTGTCTCGTGTGTGCAGGCCGGTGTCTCGTGTGTGCAGGCCGGTGTCTCGTGTGCGCCGTGTGTGTGCAGGCCGGTGTCTCGTGTGTGCAGGCCGGTGTCTCGTGTGCGCCGTGTGTTTGCAGGCCGGTGTCTCGTGTGTGCGGGCCAGTGTCTCGTGTGCACCGCGTGTGTGCAGGCCGGTGTCTTGTGTGCACCGCGTGTGTGCAGGCCGGTGTCTCGTGTGCACCGCGTGTGCGCTGGCCGGTGTCTCGTGTGCACCGCGTGTGCGCAGGCCGGTGTCTCGTGTGCACTGCGTGTGTGCGGGCCAGTGTCTCATGTGCACCGCGTGTGTGGGGGCCGGTGTCTCATGTGCACCGCGTGTGCGCAGGCCGGTGTCTTGTGTGTGTCGCACGTGTGCGTGTTGAGTCACTGAGAAACTGTTGTGCTTGCTCTCTGACAGAAATGGATTCTCAGGCACAGGAAGAGGGGGAATTGGAGAACACGGATTGCTGCCCTGTACATGTGTGTTTATATGTTACACGGACCAAGCACTGCTGCTGAAGACAGCCCAATATTATCCGCACCCAACTATTAAATAGACTAGACATATTTATCCTTTAGTATTGTTTAAACCAAACGGGCACGTTAGTGGAATCTGGTATTTATATTTTGTAATTATAAATGTTCTGATCTTCACTCTGATATTTATATTGTGTTTTAGTTCAAGCGCCTCTTTCTCCTGGGTCAAAGGTCAACCTCCCAACATTTATTATTTAATTTTTTAATTATTTACAATTTCTCCCTTCCGCTGACGGAGGGACATTCTCACTTTCCTGAGGGTGATTCAGGCTGGGACTTTGCTGCAGAAATCTCCACGGTGCCTCCGAGCCCTTCCCCACTCCCCAACTTCTTCCTCACCAACCTGTTCTTCCTCCCTCATTTTCGCCCCCCCCCCCCCCCCCAAAACCTATTGCTTAACCACTCTCCCGCTCCCACCCCCAACTTCCTTCTCAATACCCATTCAGGAAGAACGTGTAGACTGGAGGAGATCAATGGGTAGTTGGTTCATGCCCCCCCCCCCTAAATATTCCCCATCCAAACCCCCATGATGAAGGCCATGTTGCATCTCACTGTTGGATGCCACAGTTGACCTCATGATGGGACTGTGTGGCTGGCAATGGGGTTCCAGCACCAGTCCCTTGCCTCTGGGACAGGCTGCTGGGTGTGCAGTGGTAAGGATATGGGATTTGTCTGGAGGGTTGAGGGCTCCATAGCTTCCAGTAATAAAGGTGACCATGTTCCCAAAATCACGGGGGCGGCACGGTAGCACAGTGGTTAGCACTGCTGCTTCACAGCTCCAGGGTCCCGGGTTCGATTCCCGGCTCGGGTCACTGTCTGTGTGGAGTTTGCACATCCTCCTCGTGTCTGCGTGGGTTTCCTCCGGGTGCTCCGGTTTCCTCCCACAGTCCAAAGATGTGCGGGTTAGGTTGATTGGCCAGGTTAAAAATTGCCCCTTAGAGTCCTGAGATGCGTAGGTTAGTGGGTAAAATATGTGGGGGTAGGGCCTGGGTGGGACTGTGGTCGGTGCAGACTCGATGGGCCGAATGGCCTCCTTCTGCACTGTAGGGTTTCTATGATTTCTTTCTATGATCATATTGATTCTGACTTTAATTCCGCATCTGCACCAATTCATCGCTGACCTTCCAACACATTCCTCACTCACAGACAGCAAGAGTCACAGCAACAGGTGGCCATTCAGCCCATCAAAACTGCTCGACTGTACAATTAGGTCGTGTCTTGTCTGTACCTCACCTGCTTTTGGCTGCCACCGCCTCCCTCTCTGCTGCCACCTTGCCCCCGGTGTTTAAACTGCGGGCTGCCCATTGTTATTACAGTCAATCCCCCACCCCCCACCCCCACCGCCTCCCCCCTATCACACATTTGTTCCCGTGTGAATGTGGTTGTACACACATTCCTGGTCTCCGATTTAGTTTTAAACTCTCACCTTTCCCATGTAGAAACACACGCTGCACATGTGCCGTCTCTGTGCGTGCACACGCTCTCTGTTTGGGATTTCACGCTTTGCGGGAATTTGCAGGAACGGATTCCCAGGAACGGCGGGAATTGACTGTATCTATTTTGCCCCCAGTGGTACTGATGCTGCCATCAAGTGGACAATATCAGGTACTACAGCAATGAACAGGCCATTCAGCCCCTCTCCTGTGTTAATTCTTTGCTAAAGGTGTCCATTCAATCCCACTTCCTGCCCTCTCCAATTGTTCTGTATTTCTTTTTTCCTTCAAGTATTTGTCCAACTCATTTCTGAATTCTAATTTTCAGCTTAATATTTATCAAGGTCATTACAAACAGATTATCGGGTCAATTTTATCTTGCTGTTTCATGGGATCTTTGTGTGCACAAATTGCCTTTCGCGTTTCCTACATTTACATCATTGGCTCTGAAGCAGTCTGGGGAGGTGAGAATTGTGAAGTATAAATGTAAAGTTTTATTTTTCTATTGTATTTGTTTCCTGAAGGTTCCTGACCGTAACTCTCTGCGGTTAAAAACAGCTTTCCTCACGTCTCTTCCAGTATTTGTTACCAATCACCTTCGATCGCAGTCCTCTGGCCACCGTTTATTCTGCCACTGAGAACAATTCCTTTAAAAACCTCTGTTAAATCTCTCCTTCACCTTCTCTGCTCCAAGGGGAACAATCCCAGCTTCTCCATCCTCTCCACATTAACGGAACTCCCTCATCCTTGACGCCATTTAGGTAAATCTCCCCCCCCACCCTCCCCTCCGCCTCCCCCCCCCCTCCCCTCCGCCTCCCCCCCCAATGGTCTCCACAAGGCCTGGACATCCTTCCCAAGGTGTGGTATCAGAATTAAACACAATCCTTCAGCTGGCACCTAACCAGCGATTTATAAAGGATTCACATAACTGCCTCAGTCTTCTGTTATATTAAAGGGTTTGTGTCCATATCTCCAAGTCCCCCTGACCTTTTAACATTCTATCGCTGAGTTCACACTTACCTCATTACCCCTGCTGTCCCCCGGGAGCCCTCCAATTTCTCATCGACATGTTGGTGAGATCCTTGGTGATATCTGAAAACATTTGCACAATGACTCTCCTCCAGCCTAGCTCAGCCTCATCATCAGCTGTCCCAATGCCTCCAGTGTCTGGGGATTGTCACTCTGCCTCTCCAATATCCAGCACTGGAACTTGCTGCCTGAGAGGGTGGTAGAGATAGGAACCCTCACAATATTTCAGAAGCATTGAGACCAACACTTCAAATGCCAAAGCATTCTGGGCAATGGACCAAGTGCTGGAAAATGGGACTAGAATCGATAGGTGCTTGATGGTCAGTGCTGACCCGATGGACCAAAGGGCCTCTTTGTAAAACTTTGACTACTGGATGAGAAGTAAATTCCTCCAACAGACTTGAGAAAAGTTGTAGCTCATGGAATAAAAGGGACAGTAGCAACGTGGATACAGAATTGGCTGAATCATAGGCAACAGAGAGGAATTAATGGTCAATGGATGTTTTTCAGGCTGGAGGAAGGTTTGGAGTGGAGTTCCCCAGGGGACAGTATTGGGACCCTTGCTTTTCCTGATATATATGAACGGTCTAGATCTTGGTGTGCAGGGGACAATTTCAAAAGCTGGGAGTATTGTAAACTCCAAAAGGACAGAGACAAGTTAGTGGAGTGGGCAGAGAGGTGGCAGACATTGTTCAATGTGGAGAAGGGTGAAGATGCATTTGGGGAGGAAGAACAGGGAGAGACAATATAAAATAAAGGATACTATTGCTAAGGGTGCAGGAAGAGAGGGACCCGGGTGTATCTGTGCATAAATCATTGAAGGTGGCAGGACAAGTTTAAAGTTTATTAGTGTCACAAGTAGGCTTACATTAATACTGCAATGAAGTTATTGTGAAAATCTCCTAGCCACCACACTCTGGCGCCTGCTTGGGTACACTGAGGGAGAATTAAGCACAGCCAATGCACTTAACCAGCACGTCTTTCGGACTGTGGGAGGAAACCAGAGCACCCGGAGGAAACTCATGCAGACACGGGGAGAATGTGCAGACTCCGCACAGACAGTGACCCAAGCCAGGAATCGAACCCGGATCCCTGGCACTGTGAGGCAGCAGTGCTAACCGCTGTGCCGCCCTATGGAGAGAGCAGTCAATAATTCATATAGTATCCTGGGCTTTATTAACAGGGGAATAGAGTACAAGAGCAAGGAGGTTTTGCTAAACTTATACAAGACACTAGTTAGACCTTGGAACATTGTGCACAGTTCTGGACGCCACAGTAGGAAGGATGTGAATACATTGGAGAGGTTGCAGAAGAGGTTCACAAGAATGGTTCCAGGGATGAGAAACTTCAGTTATGTGGAGAGATTGGGACTGATCTTCTTGGAGAGAAGGCTAAGACGAGATTTGGTAGAGATGTTCAAAATCATGAGGGAGCTGGACAGAGTAGATAGAAAGAAGCTGCTCGGAAAAGGATCAAGGACAAGAGGGCACAGATTTAAAGGGATTCACAAAAGAAGTAAATGTGATGAGAAAATTCACACACTGAGTTCTGTTGAAGGAGGCTTTGCGTCCAGCTGCCTGGAAATGTGGTGGAGGCAGGTTCAATGGAGGCAGTCAAAAGGAATTGAGATGATGATTTAAATAGAAACAGTGTGCAGGGGAACCATACTGATTCATGATGCTTGTTTGAGGACCGGTACAGACACAATGGGCCGAATGGCCTCTTCCTGTGCTGTGACGATTCGGTGATATATTGCAGAAGCTGAAGTCACAACTCTGTCCCTCTCCTTGGTAACTGAGTGTGGAGTCGGATTTGACCCTGAGATAAGTTTCTGCCCTCCTCTCAACACCATCACTCTAATTTACCTAATTCCACCCCCGTGCCATTGTCCAACTTCAGCCCAACCTCAGCTTCTCTGCTGCTGAAACCCTTTTACTTTTAGACCCAACACTCTCCTGGCCAACTTCCCACATTCTACTTTCTACAAGCTTGATGCTATGCAAAGCTTTGCTGCCGGTATCTGAATTCATACCGAATCCCGTTCCCCAGTCACTCCTGTTCTTGCTAAACTTCACTGGCTCCCAGTCAAGCAATACCTCAATTTCTTTTTAATTCTCATCCTTCTTTTCAATCACTCCATCATTATGCTGCTCTCTCCCTTTACAATCTCTTCCAACCCTATGAGATCCCCACATTCTTCTAATTCCGTCCCTGATTTTAATTGTTCCCCCCCCCCTCACTCCCCAAAGCCTGTCCACCATCTACAAGACACAAGTCAGGAGTGTGATGGAATACTCTCCACTTGCCTGGATGGGTGCGGCTCCAACACCACTCAAGAAGCCATCCAGGACAAAGCAGTCCCATTTCATTGCTACCCCTTCCACAAACATTCGCTCCCTCCACCACCGACGTGCAGTGGCAGCCGTGTGAACCATTCTACAAGATGCACTGCAGGAACTGAACTAGGCTCCTTCGACAGTACCTTCCAAACCTGTGATCTCTATCACCCAGAAGGACAAGGGCAGCAGACACATGGGATCATGATATCCCTATCCCTGCAGAAATAGGTCATTCAGTCCATAAAGCCTGCACTGACAACAATCCCACCCAGGCCCTAGCCCTGTAACCCCTTGCATTTACCCTGCTGATCTCCCTGACACTAAGGGGCAATCAACCTAACCCACGCGCACATCTTCGGACTGTGGGAGGAAACCGGAGCACCCGGGGGAAACCCACGCAGACACGGGGAGAATGTGCAAACTCCACACAGACAGTGACCCAAGGCCAGAATCGAACCCGGGTCCCTGGCGCTGTGAGGCAGTAGTGCGAACCACTGTGCCACCGTGGTTAGCACTGCTGCCTCATCACCACCTGCAAGTTCCCCTCCAAGCCACTCACCATCCTGATTTGGAAATATGTCGCCGTTCCTTCACTGTCACTGGGTCAAAATCTTGGAACTCTCTCCCTAACAGCACTGTGGGTGTACCTACACCACAGGGACTGCGGCGGTTCAGGAAAGCAGCTCACCGCCACCTTCTGAAGGGCAATTGGGGATGGGGAATAAACGCTGGCCAGGCAGCGCTGGTGAAAAATAATAAAAAGCTTTTGATTTTGTACTCTAATAATCCTGATGTGATTGGATGTTAAATGTTGTTTGATAATCACTCCTGTGAGGCACTTTGGAATGTTTAACTGTTACGAAAAATAATTGTTCTTACCAAAATATATCACTTTGTACTTCTCTGCATTAAATTTCATCTGCCATGTCTTCTTCACCGGTGTGTCCACATCTTCTTGATATTTGATTCTAAACACCCGTTGTGTAGGAAATTTCCAAGTTTTATATCAACTTTGAAATGATGCTGGGTATAACTAAGTGAATATATATCGGAAAGAGTTGTGACCCCAACACTGACCCAAGGGGAATATCGCTGTATATTCCCTCCAGTCTAAAAAACAAACCCTCAGCACAATCCTCTGCTTTGTCTCTTCCCCAGTTTTGTATCCCGGCAGCTGCTGCCTCTTTACCATTGGCTTTAATTTTGCCAATATCATGTAGTGTTTTTGTCAAATACCTTTTAAAATTCCAGGTACTTGTCAACCACAGACATAGGAAGCAAGGTTTTGAGAAGGGACATTAATCCCTTAGAGCATGTAACTGGGGAAGTAATTGTGGGGAAGAAGGAAATGGCAGGTGAGTTAAATAAATAGTTTGCATCGATCTTTACTACAGAGGATAGAAACATAGAAAAACTACAGCACAAAACAGGCCCTTCGGCCCCACAAGTTGTGCCGAACTTGTTGAGAGAGTTACCAGGATGCTGCCTGGTTTGGAGGGTAGGTCTTATGAGGAAAGGTTGAGGGAGCTAGGGCTGTTCTCTCTGGAGCGGAGGAGGCTGAGGGGAGACTTAATAGAGGTTTATAAAATGATGAAGGGGATAGATAGAGTGAACGTTCAAAGACTATTTCCTCGGGTGGATGGAGCTATTACAAGGGGGCATAACTATAGGGTTCGTGGTGGGAGATACAGGAAGGATATCAGAGGTAGGTTCTTTACGCAGAGAGTGGTTGGGGTGTGGAATGGACTGCCTGCAGTGATAGTGGAGTCAGACACTTTAGGAACATTTAAGCGATTATTGGATAGGCACATGGAGCACACCAGGATGATAGGGAGTGGGATAGCTTGATCTTGGTTTCAGATAAAGCTCGGCACAACATGCTGTACTGTTCTATGTTATGTTCTATGAACATATCCCTACCTTCTAGGCCTACCTATAACCCTCCATCCTATTAAGTCCCATGTACTCATCCAGGAGTCTCTTAAAAGACCTATTGAGTTTGCCTCCACCACCACTGACGGCACTCGCCCACCACCCTCTGTGTGAAAAACTTCCCCCTAACATTTTCCCTGTACCAACCCCCAGCACCTTAAACCTGTGTCCTCTCGTAGCAGCCATTTCCACCCTGGGAAAAAGCCTCTGAGAGTCCACCCGATCTATGCCTCTCAACATCTTATACACCTCTATTAGGTCTCCTCGCATCCTACGTCTCTCCAAGGAGAAAAGACCGAGCTCCCTCAGCCTATCCTCATAAGGCATGCCACTCAATCCAGGCAACATCCTTGTAAATCTCCTCATCACCCTTTCAATCTTTTCCACATTCTTCCTGTAATGAGGCGACCAGAACTGAGCACAGTACTCCAAGTGGGGTCTGACGAGGATCTGATATAGCTGCATCATTATCCCCAGACTCCTAAACTCAATCCCTCGATTGATAAAGGCCAGCACACCATACGCCTTCTTAACCACCTCCTCCACCTGCGGGGCCGATTTTAGAGTCCTATGGACCCGGACCCCAAGGTCCTTCTGATCCTGTACAGTACTAAGAGTCTTTCCCTTTATATTGTACTCCTTCATCCCATTTGACCTGCCAAAATGGAGCACTACGCATTTATCTGGGTTGAGGTCCATCTGCCACTTCTCCGCCCAGTCTTGCATCCGATCTATGTCCCTCTGTAACTTCTGACATCCCTCCAGACTATCCACAACCCCACCAACCTTCGTGTCATCGGCAAACTTACCAACCCATCCCTCCACTTCCTCATCCAGGTCATTTATGAAAATGACAAACAGCAAGGGTCCCAGAACAGATCCCTGGGGCACACCACTGGTGACTGACCTCCATTTAGAAAAAGACTCATCTATACCCACTCTCTGCCTCCTTTGGGCAAGCCAGTTCTGGATCCACAGGGCAGCAGCCCCTTGGATCCCATGCCCTCTCACTTTTTCTAGAAGCCTTGCATGGGGGACCTTATCGAACGCCTTGCTAAAATCCATATAAACCACATCTGCCACTTTTCCCTTCGTCAATGTGTTTAGTCACATTTTCAAAGAACTCCACCAGGCTCGTAAGGCACGATCTGCCTTTGACAAAGCCATGCTGAGTATTCTTGAGCATACTAAACCTCTCTAAATGCTCATAAATCTTGTCCCTCAGGACCTTCTCCATCAGCTTACCAACCACTGAGGTTAGACTCACCGGTCGGTAATTTCCTGGGCTATCCCTATTCCCCTTCTTGAAATAGGAACCACATCCGCAATCCTCCGGCACCTCTCCCGTCTCCATCGACAACGTACAGATCATCGCCAGAGGCTCTGCAATCTCTTCCCAGTAACCTGGGGTACATCCCATCCAGACCTGGCGACTTATCTATCTTGATGCCATTCAAAGATTCCAGCACAACCTCTTTGTTAAAGTCCACATACTCAATCTTTTCAGTCCACCACAAGCCCGCAGTACATCCACCCAGGTCCTTCTCCTCTGTGAAAACCGAGGCAAAATACTCATTAAGCACCTCTGCCATTTCTACTGGTTCCGTACAGACTTTCCCCCCTTCACCTTTTATAGGCCCTATTCCTTCACGTCTCATCCTTTTACTCTTCACATATTTATAGAACGCCTGAGGGTTTTCCTTAATCCTACCTGCCAAGGCCTTCTCGTGACCCCTTCTGGCTCTCCTAATTTCCTTCTTTAGTCCCTTCCTACAAGCCGTATACTCATCTGGATCCCTATCTTCGCCAAGCTCTCTGAACCTTTTGTATGCTTTCCTTCTCGACTTGGTCCCGCACAGCTTTCGTGCACCACGGTTCCTTTAACCTACCAACTCCTCCCAATGTTCCTGCTCGGAACATTGTCCTGTCGAACTCTAGACAGACATTCCTTGAAAAACTGCCACCTCTCCAGTACATTTCCCCGAGAATACCTTCTTCCAATTTACTCCTCTAATTTGCTGCCTTATGTCTTCATAATACTACAAGCATCCCAGAAACTGTAAAAAAAAATACAAGGGATGAATTAAATACAGTCACTATCAACAGAGAATTAGTTTTAGGCAAATTAATTGGGTGAAAGTCTGAAACGTTCCCTGGAGCTGATGCTTTGTACCCCAGGATCTTAAAGGAGGAGCGACAGATTGTGGATGCATGGTAATCATTTTCCAAAAATCCTTGGATTCTGGAATGATGCTAGATGATTGGGAAAGTGAGTTAAAAACTGAGGAACCCTTGTTCAAACAGGGAAGGAGTCAAAATGCAGGAAATGACAGGCCAGTCTAGCTTCAGCTGTTGGAGAAATATCAGCATGGGTTATTAAGGAGAGAAGAGCAGTGCATTTGGAAAGTCATCATGAAGGGAAAATCATCTCTGACAAATTTAATCCAGTTCTTTGAGGAGTTATCAGCCAGGGTAGATAAAGGAGAACCAGCGGATGTTGTATATTTGGATTTTCAGAAGGCATTTGAGAAGGTGCCACACAAAAGGCTCACATGCAATACAGGAGCTCATGGCGTTGGAGGTAATATTCTGGCATGGATAGAGGATTGGTTAACAGAAAGCAGCCATTAGCGGTAAGGGGGTCTTTCTCAGGTTGGAGGGCAGTAACCAGTGGAATGCCGCAGGGATTAGTGCTGGGATCGCAGCTCCTCACAATATATGAATGATTTGGAGGAAGAAACAGAGTGCAAGGCAGCCAAGTCTGCAACTTCCCAAAGGTGGGAACGAAGGCAGGTTGTAAGGAGGATGGGAATAGTTTACAGGGAGACACTGACAGGGTGCGGGAGTGGGCAGAAAACTAGCAAATAAAATTCAACAGAGGAAAATGTGAGATTGTTCATTTTGGAAGGAAGAATGAGAAGGCGGATGATTATTTAAATGGAGAGAGAGGGACTGCAGAAAGCTGCAGCACAAAGGGACTTGGGGGCCATTGTTCAGGAAACCCAGAAAGTGAGCAGACGTGGCCAGAATGTAATGGGGAAAGCAAGTGGAATACTGGCTTTTATTTCAAGGAGGTCACATTTTGAATTCCATGCAGTTTTGGTCCCCTTATTTAAGGAAAGATATATCATTGGAGACGGCACAGAGGAGGTTTACCAAGATAATCCTGGGTATTGAGGGATGAGGAAAGATTAAACAGGTGGGTCTGTCCTCCTTGGAGTTCAGAAGAATGAGAGGTGATATGTTTGAAACAAATAGGGGGTTAGACAGGGTAAATATTGGGAGGGTCTTTCCACTCATGGGAGAGTGTGGGACCAGAGGGCAGAGTCACAGCATAATGGGATTATTTTTTAGATGCATTTGAGGAAGAATTTCTTTTCCCAAAGGGTGGTGAATCCTTGGAGTTCTTTACCTCAGGAAGATGTGGAGAACGTTACCATGAACATCGTCAAAGCTGAGATTGACAGGTTTTTAATCAGTCGAGGAATTGAGGGTTACGCAGAGAAAGCAGGAAAGTGGACTTAGTGAATGTTAGATCAGCCATTGTAATGGTAGAGCAGCCTCAAAGGGCTGAATGGCCTCCTCCTGTTCCTATTCCTTATGGCTGAAACCTGCAGGATCCGCCTTCACAATCCCAAGGTCACTAACACCGAGAGGACTGAGCTGGTGAGGTACAGAAAAAAACCGACAAGAGTTTTCACAACAGTGAACACTAAACTCTGCCTTCCAGTTTCCTCCCCTGAAGGTGCTGACTCTCGCTGGGGTACACGGCCCCCTCCTCCCCTGAAGGTGCTGACTCTCACTGGGGTACACGGCCCCCTCCTCCCCTGAAGGTGCTGACTCTCGCTGGGGTACACGGCCCCCTCCTCTCCTGAAGGTGCTGACTCTGACTGGGGTACACGGCCCCCTCCTCCCCTGAAGGTGCTGACTCTGACTGGGGTGCAGGGTCCCCCTCCTCTCCTGAAGGTGCTGACTCTCACTGGGGTACACGGCCCCCTCCTCTCCTGAAGGTGCTGACTCTCACTGGGGTACACGGCCCCCTCCTCTCCTGAAGGTGCTGACTCTCACTGGGGTACAGGGTCCCCCATCTCTCCTGAAGGTGCTGACTCTCACTGGGGTACAGGGTCCCCCTCCTCTCCTGAAGGCGCTGTCTCTCATAGAATCCTATAGTGCAGGAGAAGGCCATTTGACCCATCGAGTCTGCACCGACCACAATCCCACACAGGCCCTATCCTCTTAACCCCATGCATTTACCCTGCTAGTCCCGTGACACTAAGGGGCAATTTAGCATGGCCGATCCACCTAACCTGCACATCTTTGGACTGTATGAGTAACCGGAGCATCCGGAGGAAACCCACACAGACATGGGGAGAACGTGCAAACTCCACATATAGTGACCCAAGCCAGGAATTGAACCGTGTCCCTGGCACTGTGAGGCAGCAGTGCTAACCACTGTGCCACCCTCACTGGGGTACAGGGTTCCCCTCCTCTTCTGAAGGTGCTGACTCTCACTGGGGGATCATAAGACATAGGAGCAGATTTGGGCCCTCAGCCCATCGAATCTGCTCTGCCATTCAATCATGGCTGATATTTTCCTCATCCCCATTCTCCTGCCTTTTCCCCATAACCCCTGATCCCCTTATTAATCAAGAACCTATCTATCTCTGTCTTAAAGACACTCAATGACCCGGCCTCCACAGCCTTCTGCGGCAAAGAGTTCCACAAATTCACCACTCTCTGGCTGAAGAAATTCCTCCTCATCTCTGTTTAAAGGATTGTCCCTTTAGCCTGAGTTTGTGCCCTCTGGTTCTAGTTTTTCCTACTAGTGGAAACATCCTCTCCGTGTCCACTCTATCCAGGCCTCGCAGTATCCTGTAAGTTTCAATACGATCCCCCCCTCATCCTTCTAAACTCCAACGAGTACAGACCCAGAGTCCTCAACTGTTGCTCATACGACAAGCTCTTCATTCCAGGGATCATTCTTATGAACCTCCTCTGGACCCTCCCTTTCCAAGGCCAGCACATCCTTCCTTAGATACAGGGTCCAAAACTGCTCACAATACTCCAAATGGGGTCTGACCAGAGCCTTAAACAGCCTCAGAAGTACATCCCTGCTCCTGTATTCTAGCCCTCTCGACATGAATGCTAACATTGCATTTGCCTTCCTAACTGCCGACTGAACCTGCATGTTAACCTTAAGAGAATCTTGAACAAGGACTCCCGAGTCCCTTTGTGTTTCTGATTTCCTAAGCATTTCCCCATTTAGAAAATAGTCGATGCCTCCATTCCTCCTTCCAAAGTGCATAACCTCACACTTTCCCACATTGTATTCCATCTGCCTCTTCTTTGCCCGCTCTCCTAACCTGTCCAAGTCCTTCTGCAGCTCCCCTGCTTCCTCAATACTATCTGCCCCTCTACATGTCTTTGTATCATCTGCAAACTTAGCAACAGTGCCTTCAGTTCCTTCCTCCAAATCGTTAATGTATATTGTGAAAAGTTGTGGTCCCAGCACTGACCCCTGAGGCACACCACTAGTCACCGGCTGCCATCCTGAAAAAGACTCCTTTATCCTCATTCTCTGCCTTCTACCAGTCAGCCAATCCTCTATCCATGCCAGGATCTTACCCTTAATGCCATGGGCTCTTAAAGTATTTAACAGTCTCCCATGCGGCACCTTGTCAAAGGCCTTCTGGAAATCTAAATAAATCACGTCCACTGGTTCTCCTTTAACTTCCTTGTTACCTCCTCAAAGAACTCGATCAGATTTGTCAGACATGACCTCCCCTTGGTGAAGCCATGCTGACTCAGTCCTATTTTATCATGCATTTCCCAAATATTCCGCGATCTCATCTTTAATAATGGACTCTAAAATCTTGCCAATGACCGAAGTCAGGCTAACCGGCCTATAATTTCCCATCTGCTGCCTCCCTCCCTTCTTAAACAGCGGTGTTACATTAGCTACTTTCCAGTCCCCTGGTACCCTCCCTCCCAGTAAGAAGTCTCACAACACCAGGTTAAAGTCCAACAGGTTTATTTGGTAGCAAATACCATTATGGTATTTGCTACCAAATAAACCTGTTGGACTTTAACCTGGTGTTGTGAGACTTCTTACTGTGTTCACCCCAGTCCAACACCGGCATCTCCACATCATGACCCTCCCTCCCTCCAGTGATTCCTGAATAATCACCACCAATGCCTCCACAATTTCCTCAGCTATCTCTTTTAGAACCCTGGGGTGTATTCCATCCGGTCCAGGTAACTTATCCACCTTCAGACCTTTCAGTTTCCCCAGAACCTTCTCCTTAGTGATGGCCACTGCACTCATCTGTGCCCCCGACTCTCCTGGAGCTCTGGCATCCCACTGGTGTCTTCTACCGTGAAGACGATGCAAAGTAACTATTCAGTTCCTCTGCCATTGTTTTGTTTCCTATTATTACTTCTCCAGCCTCATTTTCCAGTGGTCCAATGGCTATTTTTGCCTCTCTCTTACCTTTTATACATTGAAAAAAACTCTTCCTATCTTCTTTTATATTTCTAGCCAGCCTACACTCATATTTCATCTTCTCCCCCGTTATTGCTTTTTCAGTTGTTCTCTGCTCACTTTTAAAGGCTTCCCAATCCTCTGGCTTCCCACTCATCCTCACCACTTTGTTTTTCTTTTGCTTTTATGCTGTCCTTGACTTCCCTCGTCAGCCATGGATGCTTCATCCTCCCCTCAGCATGTTTTCTCCTCCTCGGGATGAATTTCTGTTGTGCCTCCCGAATAATTCCCAAAAATTCCTGCCATTGCTGTTCCAGTGTCTTCCCTGCTGGGATCCCTTTCCAATCAACTCTGCCCAGCTCCTCCCTCATGTCTTTGTAGTTACCTTTATTTAATTGTAGAATCATAGAAATAGAAACCCTACAGTACAGAAAGAGGCCATTCGGCCCATCGAGTCTGCACTGACCACAATCCCACCCAGGACCTACCCCCATATCCCTACATATTTTACCCGCTAATCCCTCTCATCTACGCATCCCAGGACACTAAGGGGCAATTTTAACATGGCCAATCAACCTAACCCGCACATCTTTGGACTGTGGGAGGAAACCGGAGCACCCGGAGGAAACCCACGCAGACACGAGGAGAATGTGCAAACTCCACGCAGTGACCCAAGCCGGGAATCGAACCCAGGTCCCTGGAGCTGTGAAGCAGCAGTGCTAACCACTGTGCTACCGTGCCGCCCCGTGTAATACAGTTACATCTGATTCCAGTTTCTCCCTCTCAAACTGCAGGATAAATTTTATCATATTGTGGTCACTGCTCCCTGAGGGTTCCTTCACCTTAAGTTTCCTAATCAAGTCTGCCTCATCACACATCACCAAATCCAGAATTGCCTGTTCCCAGTAGGCTCTGTCACAAGCTGCTCCAAAAAACCATCTCTTAGACATTCTACAAATTCCTTTTCTTGGGATTCACTACCTACCCGATTTTCCCAGTCCACCTGCATATTGAAGTCCCCCATGATTATTGTAATATTGCCTTTTTTATATGCCTTTTCTATCTCCTGCTTATTTTCTGCCCCACATCCTGACTACTGCTCGGGGGCCAGTACATAACTCCCATCAGAGTCTTTTTACTTTTGCAATTCCTCAACTCTACCCACAGAGATTCTATATCTTCTGATCCCATATCACTCCTTGCTATCGACTTAACTTCATTCCTTACTAACAATTAACCCCCGCCCCCTTTGCCCATCTGCCTGTCCTTCCGATAGGACACATATCCTTGGATATTTAGATCCCAGCCCTGATCCCTTTGCAGCCACGTCTCTGTGATGCCCACAACATTGTACCGGCCAATTTCAATGTGCGCAACAAGCTCATTTACCTTGTTCTGTATACTGCGTGCATTTAGATACAACACCCTCAGTCCTGCATTGACCACCTCCCTTCTCATCCTTGTCACCTTTTTTGCTCTGCCTGAGGTTAGATTCCTGCCACCTTCTATATTACGTGGTCTGGAAACTTTACTAACCTCTCCTGAGTCCTCAGCTCCATTCACCTGCACTTGCAAGGTGGATACAAAACTGGCTCGGTCAAAGAAGTCATGATGTGGAGATGCCAGCGTTGGACTGGGGTAAACACAGTAAGAAGTTTAACAACACCAGGTTAAAGTCCAACAGGTTTATTTGGTAGCAAAAGCCACACAAGCTTTTGGAGCTTATTCGGAGATATTCGGGTAAGCGTTATCCAAGGCGGCCTTCACGACACACGACGGCGCAGAGTCGCTGAGCAGAAACTGATAGCCAAGTTCCGCACACACGAGGACGGCCTCAACCGGGATATTGGGTTCATGTCACACTATTTGTAACCCCCACAGCTTGCCTGGACCTGCAGAGTCTCACTGGCTGTCCTGTCTGGAGACAATACACATCTCTTTAGCCTGTCTTGATGCTCTCTCCACTCACATTGTTTGTATCTTAAAGACTTGATTAGCTGCAAGTATTCGCATTCCAACCATTATTCATGTAAATTGAGTTTGTGTCTTTATATGCCCTGTTTGTGAACAGAATTCCCACTCACCTGAAGAAGGGGCTTGGAGCTCCGAAAGCTTGTGTGGCTTTTGCTACCAAATAAACCTGTTGGACTTTAACCTGGTGTTGTTAAACTTCTTACTCGGTCAAAGAAGACAGAGGGTAGCAGTGGAAGGGTGTGTTTCTGAATGGAGGGCTGTGACAAGTGGCGTTCCTCAGGGATCAGTGCTGGGACCTTTGCTGTTTGTAATATACATAAATGATTTGGAGGAAAATGTAACTGGATTGGTTAGTAAGTTTGCGGACGACACAAAGGTTGGTGGATTTGTGGATAGCGATGAGGACCATCAGAGGACACAGCAGGATATAGATCAGTTAGAGTCTTGGGCAGAGAGATGGCAGATGGAGTTTAATCGGGACAAATGTGAGGTAATGCACTTTGGAAGGCCTAACACAGATAGGAAATATACAGTAAATGACAGAACCCTTAAGAGTATTGATAGGCAAAGGGATCTGGGTGTACAGGTACACAGGTCACTGAAAGTGGCAATGCAGGTGGAGAAGATAGTCAAGAAGGCATACGGCATGCTTGCCTTCATCGGCCGGGGCATTGAGTTTAAAAATTGGCAAGTCATGTTGCAGTTTTATAGAACCTGAGTTAGGCTGCACTTGGAATATAGTGTTCAATTCTGGTCGCCACACGACCAGAAGGATGTGGAGGCTTTGGAGAGGGTACAGAAAAGATTTACCAGGATGTTCCCTGGTATGGAGGGCATTAGCTATGAGGAGAGGTTGGAGAAACTTGGTTTGTTCTCACTGGAACGATGGAGGTTGAGAGGCGACCTGATAGAAGTCTACAAGATTATGAGAGGCATGGACAGAGTGGATAGTCAGAAGTTTTTTCCCAGGTTGGAAGAGTCAATTACTAGGGGAGTGCAGGTTTAATGTGCGAGGGGCAAGGTTTAAAGGAGATTTAAGAGGCAGATTTTTTCCACAGAGAGTAGTAGGTGCCGGGAACTCGTTGCCAGGGGAGGTAGTGGAAGCAGATAAGGTAGTGACTTTTAAGGGGCGTCTGGACAAATACATGAATAAATTGGGAATAGAGGGATATGGTCCCTGGAAAGGTTGGGGTTTTAGTTCAGTCGGGCAGCATGGTCGGTGCAGGCTTGGAGGGCCGAAGGGCCTGTTCCTGTGCTGTCATTTTCTTTGTTCTACCTTCTCCTTTAACTTTGATTTTCTAATTCCCCACACAGCTGAACCCTCCCCACAACTATTTCGTTTAAAGCCCTATCTACAGCCCCAGTTATACGATTCGCTAGGACTCTGGTCCCAGCGCGATTCAGATGAAGAACATCCCATCGGAACAGGTCCCCTCTTCCCCAATACTGGTGCCAATGTCCCGTGAATTCAAATCCATTCCTCCCACTCATTTACCTTCTGAATCTTATTGACCCTTTGCCAATTAGTTCGTGGCTCAGCAGTAATCCAGAGATGATTACGTTTTTGGTTCTGCTTTTTAATTTAGCTCCCAGCTGTTCATACTCCATTACCAGAACCTATGTTCCTGTGCTACCTAAATCGTTGTACTTACGTGGACCACGACAAGTACGTGGACCTCTCTGTACAACTATCTGAGGTCCATCTCTGCTTCAAGAAGACGACCATCATCCCGGTACCTAAGAAAAACCAAGCAGCGTGCCTTAATGACTATCTGCCGGTGACCCTGACATCCATCATTATGAAGTGCTTCGAAAGATTAGTCATAGCACGAATCAATTCCGGCCTCCCGGACTACTTGGATCCACTAGTTTGCCTCCGCCGCAACAGGTCCACAGCAGACGCCATCTGCCTGGCCCTGCACTCAACCCTGCAACACCAAGGACACCTATGTCAGACTCCTATTTATTGACTACAGCTTAGCCTTCAACACCATTACTCCCACAAACGCATCTCCAAACTCTGTGGCCTGGGTCTCGGCACCTCCCTCTGCGACTGGATCCTGAACTTCCTAACTCACAGACTACAATCAGTAAGGATAGGCAACAACGCCTCCTCCACAATAATCCTCAAAACCAGTGTCCCACAAGGCTGTGTTCTCAGCCCCCTACTCTACTCCTTAGACACCTATGACTGTGCTGCCAAATTCCCCTCCAATTCGATTTTCAAGTTTGCTGATGACACCACTGTAGTGGGTCGGATCTGAAACAATGACGAGACAGAGTACAGGAATGAGATAGGGAATCTGGTGAACTGGTGCAACAACAATAATCTCTCCCTCAATGTCAACAAAACGAAGGAGATTGTCATCGACTTCTGGAAGCGTCGAGGAGAACATGCCCCTGTCTACATCAATGGGGACGAAGTAGAAAGGGTCGGGAGCTTCAGGTTTTTAAGTGTCCAGATCACCAACAACCTGTCCTGGTCCCACCATGCCGACACTACAGTTAAGAAAGCCCATCAACGCCTCTACTTTCTCAGAAGACTAAGGAAATTTGGCATGTCCGCTACGTCTCTCACCAACTTTTACAGATGCACCATAGAAAGCATTCTTTCTGGTTGTATCACAGCTTGGTATGGCTCCTGCTCTGCCCAAGATCGCAAGGAACTACAAAAGGTCGTGAACGTAGCCCAATCCATCACGCAAACCAGCCTCCCATCCATTGACTCTGTCTACACTTCCTGCTGCCTCGGCAAAGCAACCAGCATAATTAAGGACCCCACGCACCCCGGACATTCTCTCTTCCACCTACTTCCGTCGGGAAAAAGATACAAAAGTCTGAGGACATGTACCAACCGACTCAAGAACAGCTTCTTCCCTGCTGCCGTCAGACTTTTGAATGGACCTACCTCGCATGAAGTTGATCTTTCTCTACACCCTAGCTATGACTGTAACACTATATTCTACACTCTCTTGTTTCCTTCTCTATGAGCAGTATGCTTTGTCTGTATAACGCGCAAGAAGCAATACTTTTCACTGTATGTTAATACATGTGACAATAATAAATCAAATCAAATCAAATCAAAACTGGGTCTTTAACCTCCCACTCCAAGTTCCTTTGTAGCCCAGATGAGATATCCTGAACCTGAGCACTAGGCAACACAACCTTCGGGATTCTTGCTCGTGGTCACTGAGAACAGTGTCAATGCCCCTAACTATACTATCCCCAATTACAACCACTTTTTTTTTTCTCCCCTCACTGGTGAATCGTATAACTAAGGCTGTAGATAGGGCTTTAAATTAAATAGTGGGGAGGGGTGGGGGGCGTTCAGTTGTATGGAGAATTAGAAAATCAAAGTTAAAGGAGAGGGTAGAAGTGCAGGTTAATGAGGAGGACTTTCAACTAGTTAAAGGGACCTGGGGCCCAGGAGGGGTTCGTAAAGTTTCCAAGACCACGTAATAGAACAAAGAATATAGAAAGTGGCAGGAATCTAACCTCAGGCAGAGCAAAAAGGGACGGGATGAGGGGGGATCTTATTGAAACTTGCAGGATACTGCGAGGCCTGGATAGAATGGAAGTGGAGAGGATGTTTCCACTAGTAGGAAAAACTAGAACCAGAGGGCACAACCTCAGGCTAAAGGGATGATCCTTTAAAACAGAGATGAGGAGGAATTTCTTCAGCCAGAGAGTGGTGAATCTGTGGAACTCTTTGCCGCAGAAGGCTGTGGAGGCCAGGTCATTGAGTGTCTTTAAGACAGAGATAGATAGGTTCTTGATTAATAAGGGATCAGGGGTTATGGGGAAAAGGCAGGAGAATGGGGATGAGAAAAAAAATCAGGCATGATTGAATGGCGGAGCAGAGTCGATGGGCCGAGTGGCCTAATTCTGCTCCTATGTCTTATGGGTCCCCTCCTCTACTGAAGCAAGACCTTTAATCCATTCCACAAGCTCGGGGAATCACTGCCGAATGCGGTGAATGTTGGAGTAAATTGGGGTTTGGGGAATTTGGAGGGGGGTCAACATTCGTTCCCACACAAACATTTCCTGCCGGGGCAATGACTGTCTCACTGAAGGCAGAAGATTCTGGGGTTAAAGTCCGACTCGAGACTTGAGCACAAGTTCCTGGCTGACACTCCCAGTGCAGTACTGAGGGAGTGCTGCACTGTCAGAGGGTCAGTACTGAGAGAGTGCTGCACTGTCAGAGGATCAGTACTGAGAGAGCGCTGCACTGTCAGAGGGTCAGTACTGAGAGAGTGCTGCACTGTCAGAGGATCAGTACTGAGGGAGTGCCGCACTGTCAGAGAGTCGGTACTGAGAGAGCGCTGCACTGTCAGAGAGTCGGTACTGAGAGAGCGCTGCACTGTCAGAGGGTCAGTACTGAGAGAGCGCTGCACTGTCAGAGGGTCAGTACTGAGAGAGCGCTGCACTGTCAGAGGGTCAGTACAGAGAGAGTGCCGCACTGTCAAAGGGTCAGTACAGAGAGAGAGCTGCATTGTCAAAGGGTCAGTACAGAGAGAGTGCCGCACTGTCAGAGGGTCAGTACAGAGAGAGTGCTGCATTGTCAGAGGGTCAGTACTGAGGGAGTGCCGCACTGTCAGAGGGTCAGTACTAAGAGAGTGCTGCACTGTCAGAGGGTCAGTACTGAGGGAGTGTTGCACTGTCAGAGGGTCAGTACAGAGAGAGTGCTGCATTTTCAGAGGGTCAGTACTGAGGGAGTGCCGCACTGTCAGAGGGTCAGTACTAAGAGAGTGCTGCACTGTCAGAGGGTTAGTACTGAGGGAGTGCTGCACTGTCAGAGGGTCAGTACTGAGGGAGTGCTGCACTGTCAGAGGGTCATTACTGAGGGAGTGCCGCACTGTCAGAGGGTCAGGACTGAAGGAGTGCACATTGCCAAAGGGTCAGTGCTGAGGGAGTGCCGCACTGTCAGAGGGTCAGTACTAAGAGAGTGCTGCACTGTCAGAGGGTCAGTACTGAGGGAGTGCTGCACTGTCAGAGGGTCAGTACGGAGGGAGTGCCACACTGTCAGAGAGTCGGTACTGAGGGAGTGCCGCACTGTCAGAGGATCAGTACTGAGGGAGTGCCGCACTGTCAGAGGGTCAGTGCTGAGGGAGTGCCGCACTGTCAGAGGATCAGTACTGAGGGAGTGCCGCACTGTCAGAGGGTCAGTGCTGAGGGAGTGCTTCACTGTCAGAGAGACCAAGAGCACTAGAGCAATAGTTATAGGGGACTCTATAGTCAGGGGTGCAGATAGGCATTTCTGTGGATGTGAAAGAGACTCCAGGATGGTCTGTTGCCTCCCTGGTGCCAGGATCCAGGATATCTCTGAACGGACGGAAAGCATTCTGAAGGGAGAGAGTGAACAGCCAGAGGTCGTGGTACATATTGGTACGAACGACATTAAATAGGAAGAGTGATGAGGTCCTGCAGCAGCAGTTTCGGGAGTTAGGTGGAAAGTTAAAAAGCAGGACCTCTGGGGTTGTAATCTCAGGATTACGCCCTGTGCCACGTGCGAGTGAGGCTAGGAATAGGAAGATCGTGTAGCTAAACAGCTGATGTAGGAGGGAGGGTTTCAGATATCTGGACCAGTGGGATCTCTTTCGGGGCAGGTGGGATTTGTACAAGAAGGACATCTAAACTGGAAGGGCATAAATATTCTGGCTGGGAGGTTTGCTAGTGTCACACGGGAGGATTTAAACTAGTTTGGCAGGGGGATGGGAACCAAAGTAAAGGTGAATTAACTGAAGGGGAACCAGAGAGTAGGGCCAGTAAGACTCAGAGAAACAGCAGGCAGGGTGGGATTGCTAATCAAAGAGGGTCAGGTGGACTGAAGTGCATTTGGTTTAATGTGAGAAGTGTAACAGGAAAGGCAGATGAACTTCGAGCTTGGATTAGTACTTGGAACTATGATGCTGTTGCCATTACAGAGACTTAGAATCATAGAATCCTACAGTGCAGAAAGAGGCCATTCGGCCCATCTAGTCTGCACCAACCACAATCCCACCCAGGCCCCATCCCCATATCCCTACATATTTACCCACTAATCCCTCGAACCTATGCATCCCGGGACACTAAGTGGCAATTTAGAATAGCCAATCAACCTAGCCCGCACAACTTTGGACTTAGACGTGGTTAAGGGAAGGACAGGATTGGCACCTTAACGTCCCAGGATACAGATGTTTCAGGCGGGACAGAGGGGGATGTAAAAGGGGCGGGGGAGTTGCACTACTGGTTAAAGAGAATATAGGAAGAAGTTTAACAACACCAGGTTAAAGTCCAACAGGTTTATTTGGTAGCAAAAGCCACACAAGCTTTCGGAGCTGCAAGCCCCTTCTTCAGGTGAGTGGGAATTCTGTTCACAAACAGAGCTTATAAAGACACAGACTCAATTTACATGAATAATGGTTGGAATGCGAATACTTACAACTAATCAAGTCTTTAAGAAACAAAACAATGTGAGTGGAGAGAGCATCAAGACAGGCTAAAAAGATGTGTATTGTCTCCAGACAAGACAGCCAGCGAAACTCTGTGGGGGTTACAAATAGTGTGCCATGAACCCGATATCCTGGTTGAGGCCGTCCTCGTGTGTGCGGAACTTGGCTATCAGTTTCTGCTCAGCGACTCTGCGCTGTCGTGTGTCGCGAAGGCCGCCTTGGAGAACGCTTACCCGAATATCAGAGGCCGAATGCCCGTGACCGCTGAAGTGCTCCCCAACAGGAAGAGAACAGTCTTGCCTGGTGATTGTCGAGCGGTGTTCATTCATCCATTGTTAGTTCATTAGTTCATCCGTTCATTAGTGAATGAACACCGCTCGACAATCACCAGGCGAGACTGTTCTCTTCCTGTTGGGGAACACTTCAGCGGTCACGGGCATTCGGCCTCTGATATTCGGGTAAGCGTTCTCCAAGGCGGCCTTCGCGACACACGATGGCGCAGAGTCGCTGAGCAGAAACTGATAGCCAAGTTCCGCACACACGAGGACGGCCTCAACCGGGATATTGGGTTCATGTCACACTATTTGTAACCCCCACAGCTTGCCTGGACCTGCAGAGTTTCACTGGCTGTCTTGTCTGGAGACAATACACATCTTTTTAGCCTGTCTTGATGCTCTCTCCACTCACATTGTTTTGTTTCTTAAAGACTTGATTAGTTGTAAGTATTCGCATTCCAACCATTATTCATGTAAATTGAGTTTGTGTCTTTATAAGCTCTGTTTGTGAACAGAATTCCCACTCACCTGAAGAAGGGGCTTGCAGCTCCGAAAGCTTGTGTGGCTTTTGCTACCAAATAAACCTGTTGGACTTTAACCTGGTGTTGTTAAACTTCTTACTGTGTTTACCCCAGTCCAACACCAGCATCTCCACATAAAGAGAATATCACAGCTATACGGGGGAGGACACCTCAGAAGGCTCATACAGCGAGGCAATATGGTTGGAGCTCAAGAATAGGAAGGGCGTAGTCACAATGTTGGGGGTTTACTATCGGCCGCCCAACAGCCAGCAGGAGATAGAGGAACAGATATGTAGGCAGATTTTGGTGAGGTGTAAAAGTAACAGGGTTGTTGTGGAGAGAGATTTTAACTTCCCCTATATTGACTGGGACTCATTTAGTGCTAGGGGTGTGGGCAGAGTTTGTAAGGAGCATCCAGGAAGGCTTCTTGAAACAGTATGTTGATAGTCCAACTAGGGAAGGGGCCATACTGGACCTGGTATTGGAGAATGAGCCCGGCCAGGTGGTTGATGTTTCAGTAGGGGAGCAGCTCGGGAACAGAGACCACAATTCAGTCTGTTTTAACGTACTGATGGATAAAGATAAGTGTAGTCCTCAAGTGAAGGTGCTAAACAGGGGGAAGGCTAATTACAATATTAGGCAGGAACTGAAGAATGTCGATTGGGGACAGATGTTTGGGGGCAAATCAACATCTGGCATGTGGGAGGTTTTCAAGTGTAAGTTGATTTGATAGGGATTCAGGACCGGCACATTCCTGTAAGGATGAAGGATAAGTATGGCAAGTTTTGGGAGCCTTGGATAACGAGAGATATTGTGAGCCTAGTCAAAGAGAAAAAGGAAGCATTTGTCAAAGCTAGGAGCCTGGGAACACATGAAGCAAGTAGGAAAGTAGAAAGAAACTTAAGCAAGGAGTAAGGAGGGCTAAAAGGGGTCACGAAAAGTCATTGGCCAGCAGGATTAAGGAAAATCCCAAAGCTTTTTATACAAATATAAAGAGCAAGAGGGTAGCCAGGGAGAGGGTTGGCCCACTCAAGGACAGGGAAGGGAATCTATGTGTGGAGCCAGAGGAAATGGGCGAGGTATTAAGGTATCTAGAAAAAGTGAGAGGGCATGGGATCCAAGGGGCTGCTGCCCTGTGGATCCAGAACGGGCTTGCCCAAAGGAGGCAGAAAGTGTGTATAGATGGGTCTTTTTCTAATTGGAGGTCGGTCACCAGTGGTGTGCCCCAGGGATCTGTTCTGGGACCCTTGCTGTTTGTCATTTTCATAAATGACCTGGATGAGGAAGTGGAGGGATGGATTGGTAAGTTTGCCGACGACACGAAGGTTGGTGGGGTTGTGGATAGTCTGGAGGGATATCAGAAGTTACAGAGGGACATAGATAGGATGCAAGACTGGGCGGAGAAGTGGCAGATGGACTTCAACCCAGATAAATGCGTAGTGGTCCATTTTGGCAGGTCAAATGGGATGAAGGAGTACAATATAAAGGGAAAGACTCTTAGTACGGTAGAGGATCAGAAGGACCTTGGGGTCCAGGTCCATAGGACTCTAAAATCGGCCCCGCAGGTGGAGGAGGTGGTTAAGAAGGCGTATGGTGTGCTGGCCTTTATCAATCGAGGGATTGAGTTTAGGAGTCCGGGGATAATGATGCAGCTATATAAGACCCTCGTCAGACCCCACCTGGAGTACTGTGCTCAGTTCTGGTTGCCTCATTACAGGAAGGATGTGGAAAAGATTGAAAGGGTGCAGAGGAGATTTACAAGGATGTTGCCTGGATTGAGTGGCATGCCTTATGAGGATAGGCTGAGGGAGCTCGGTCGTTTCTCCTTGGAGAGACGCAGGATGAGAGGAGACCTAATAGAGGTATATAAGATGTTGAGAGGCATAGATCAGGTGGACTCTCAGAGGCTTTTTCCCAGGGTGGAAATGGCTGCTACGAGAGGACACAGGTTTAAGGTGCTGGGGGGTAGGTACAGGGGAAATGTTAGGGGGAAGTTTTTCACACAGAGGGTGGTGGGCGAGTGGAATCGGCTGCCGTCAGTGGTGGTGGAGGCAAACTCAATCGGGTCTTTTAAGAGACTCCTGGCTGAGTACATGGGAGTTAATAGGATGGAGGGTTATAGGTAGGCCTAGAAGGTAGGGATATGTTTGGCACAACTTGGGGGGGCCAAAGGGCCTGTTTTGTGCTGTAGTTTTCTATTTTTCTATATTAAATGAATAGTTTGCATCAATATTCACCAAAGAGAAGGACTTGGTGGATGATGAGTCTGGGAAAGAGTGTGTAGATAGTTTGAGTCATGTTGAGATCAAAAAGGAGGTGGTATTGGGGTTCTTGAGAAACATTAAGGTAGACAAGTCCCCAGGGCCTGATGGGATATACCCCAGAATACTGAGAGAGGCAAGGGAGGAAATTGCTGGGGCCTTGAGAGAAATCTTTGTATCCTCACTGGCTACAGGGGAGGTCCCAGAGGATTGGAGAATAGCCAATGTTGTTCCTTTGTTTAAGAAGGGTAGCAAGAATAATCCAGGTAATTACAGGCCAGTGAGCCTTACATCAGAGGTAGGGAAACTATTGGAGAGGATTCTTCGAGGCAAGATTTACTCCCACTTGGAAATAAGTGAACGTATTCGCAAAAGGCAACATGGTTTTGTGAAGGGGAGATCGTGTCTCACGAACTTGATCGAGTTTTTCGAGGAAGTGATGAAGATGATTGATGAGGGTAGGGTAGTGGATGTTGTCTACATGGACTTCAGTAAGGCCTTTGACAAGGTCCCTCATGGCAGACTGGTGCAGAAGGTGAAGTCGCACGGGATCAGACGTGAGCTGGCAAGGTGGATACAGAACTGGCTCGGTCAAAGAAGACAGAGGGTAGCAATGGAAGGGTGGGTTTCTGAATGGAGGGCTGTGACAAGTGGCGTTCCTCAGGGATCAATGACCTTTGCTGTTTGTAATATATATAAATGATTTGGGGGAAAATGTAACTGGTTTGATTAGAAAGGTTGGGGACAACACAAAGGTTGGTGGAATTGTGGATAGCGATGAGGACCGTCAGAGGATACAGCAGGATATGGATCGGTTGGAGACCTGAACGGAGAGATGGCAGATGGAGTTTAACCCAGACAAATGTGAGGTAATGCATTTTGGAAGGTCTAATACAGATAGGAAATACACAGTAAATGGCAAAACCCTTAAGAGTATTGATAGGCAGAGGGATCTGGGTGTACAGGTACACAGGTCACAATGCAGGTGGAGAAGGTAGTCAAGAAGGCATACGGCATGCTTGCCTTCATCGGCCGGGGCATTGAGTTTAAAAATTGGCAAGTCATGTTGCAGCTTTATAGAACCTTAGTTAGGCCGCACTTGGAATATAGTGTTCAATTTTGGTCACCACACTACCAGAAGGATGTGGAGGCTTTGGAGAGGGTGCAGAAAAGATTTACCAGGATGTTGCCTGGTCTGGAGGGTATTAACTATGAGGAGAGGTTGGAGAAACCTGGTTTGTTCTCACTGGAACGACAGAGGTTAAGGTGCGTCTGGACAGAAATCTACAAGATTATGAGAGGCATGGACAGAATGGATAGTCAGACGTTTTTTCACAGGGTGGAAGAGTCAATTACTCGGGGGCATCGGTTTAAGGTGCGAGAGGCAAGGTTTAAAGGAGATGTACGAGGCATGTTTTTTACACAGAGAGTGGTGGGTGCCTGGTACTCACTGCTGGGAGAGGTAGTGGAAGCGGATACGGTAGTGACTTTTAAGGGGCATCTGGACAAATACATAAATAGGAGGGAATGGAGGGATATGGTCCCCGGAAGAGTAGGAGGTTTTAGTTCAGTCGGGCAGCATGGTCGGTGCAGACTTGGAGGGCTGAAGGGCCTGTTCCAGTGCTGTAATTTTCTTTGTTCTTTGGAGTGCCGCACTGTCAGAGGGTCAGTGCTGAGGGAGTGCCGCACTGTCAGAGGGTCAGTGCTGAGGGAGTGCCGCACTGTCAGAGGGTCAGTGCTGAGGGAGTGCCGCACTGTCAGAGTGTCAGTGCTGAGGGAGTGCCGCACTGTCTGACGGTCAGTACTGAGGGAGTGCCGCACTGTCAGAGGGTCAGTCCTGAGGGAGTGCCGCACTGTCAGAGGGTCAGTCCTGAGGGAGTGCCGCACTGTCAGAGGGTCAGTGCTGAGGGAGTGCCGCACTGTCAGAGGGTCAGTACTGAGGGAGTGCCGCACTGTCAAAGGGTCAGTACTGAGGGAGTGCCGCACTGTCAGAGGGTCAGTACTGAGGGTGTGCCGCACTGTCAGAGGGTCAGTGCTGAGGGAGCGCTACACTGTCAGAGGGTCAGTACTGAGGGAGTGCCGCACTGTCAGAGGGTCAGTACTGAGGGAGTGCCGCACTGTCAGAGGGTCAGTACTGAGGGAGTGCCGTACTGTCAGAGGGTCAGTACTGAGGGAGCGCCGCACTGTCAGAGGGTCAGTACTGAGGGAGGGCCGCACTGTCAGAGGGTCAGTACTGAGGGAGTGCCGCACTGTCAGAGGGTCAGTACTGAGGGAGTGTTGCACTGTCAGAGGGTCAGTGCTGAGGGAGTGCCGCACTGTCAGAGGGTCAGTACTGAGGATGTGCCGCACTGTCAGAGGGTCAGTACTGAGGGAGTGCCGCACTGTCAGAGGGTCAGTACTGAGGGAGTGCTGCACTGTCAGAGGGTCAGTACTGAGGGAGTGCTGCACTGTCAGAGGGTCAGTACTGAGGGAGTGCCGCACTGTTGGAGGTGTGTGCTTTGGGGTAAATGTGAAAGTTGCTGCAGTTAATGTTATTGAGGAGCTGGGCTGTTCTCCCCAGGGAGTGTGGGGCTCATTCTCAGTCTCCGGGTTGCTGCCCAGCCCCAGCCCCAGCAGCAGCCCCAGCCCCAGCCTCAGCCCCAGCAGCAGCCCCAGCCCTGGCCTCGGCTCCGACTCAGGCATTTTCCTCTCCAGCTGCTGGTTGCAGCCTCTCCTTTTCCCGTCAACTTTCCTCCCACCTGAATGAATGGTCAATCCCTCTTCCCTGAGAATTCCCTCCCTCTGGAATCACCCACCGGGGAACCAAACTCACTGGCAACGGGAACGGAGCACTGGGCCCTCTCCCAGGGGCACTGGATCCTCTCCCGGGGGCACTGGACCCTCCCCTGGGGCACTGGACTCTCCCCTGGGCCCACTGGACCCTTTCCCGGGGGCACTGGATCCCCTCCCGTGAACACTGGACCTTTCCTGGTGGCACTCGACCCTCTCCCGGAGGCATTGGACCCTTTCCCGGGGCCACTGGACCCTGACACCTGATGATGAGGTTGTGGGATCTTGCTATGCACACATGGACATTGCTGCTTTGTGTGTAAAATGCTTCTGGTTTTCCAGTGGTGAAAGGCGCTACGGAAATGTAATTGCGACTTGTGCAAAGATTGGAGTCAAAGACTGAGTCAACTCACTCACTCCCTCAATCCCTCCCTCTCTCTCTCTCCCTCAGACCCTCCTTCCCTCAGCCTCCCTTCCTCCCTCAGTCTCTCCCTCCCTCCTTCATTCCCTCCATCTCTCCCTTCATCAGTCCCTCCCTCCCTCTGTTCCTCCCTCCCTCTGTCGCTCCTTCCCCCCCCACCCGTCCCCCCTCTATCCCTCAGTCCCTAACTCCCTCAATTCCTCCCCCCTTCCCTCCTTCCCCCATCCCTCCCTCCCTCGGTCCCTCCCTCGGTCCCCCCTCCGTCCCTCCCTCCCCCGTTCCCCCCCATCCCTCTCCCCTCCCTACCCTTTCCCTCCCCCGTCTGTCCCTCCCTCCCCCATCAGTCTCTCCCTTACTCCCTCCGTCTGGCCATCCCTCCTCTGTCCGTCCCTCCCTCCTCTGCCCCAACCCCCCTCTGTCCCTCCCTCCCTCCTTCAGTCCCTCGTCCTCCCTCAGTCCCTCCCCCGTCCCTCTATCCCTCCCTCTGTCCCTCCCCCTCCGTCCGTCCCTCCCTCAGTCCCTTCCTCCATCTCTCCGATCCTCCCCCTGACTCTCCTGCCTCCGTCCCTCCCCCCTCAGTCTCTCCCTTACACCCTCCTTCCGTCCGTCCCTCCCTCGGTCCCTCCTCTGTCCATCCCTCCCTCCCCCCTCCTCCATCGCCCCCACCCTCCCTGCATTCCTCCTCCATCGCCCCCACCCTCCCTCCATTCCTCCTCCATCACTCCTTCCCTCCCTCAGTCCCTCCCCCTCCCAGTCACTCCCTGTCTCTCAGTCCCTCCCTCCCTCTGTCCGTCCCTCCCTCAGTCCTGCCTCCCTCAGTCACTGCCTCCCTCGGTCCCTTCCCCTGCATCTGTCCCACCCTCTGTCCCTCCCTCCCTCTGTGCCTCCCTCCCTGTCCCTTCCTCCCTCAGTTCCCCCTCTGTCCCTCCGTCCGTCCCTCCAACCCTCAGTCCCTCCCTCCCTCCCTCCATTCCTCCCTTACTCCCTCCCTCCTCTGGCTGTCCCTCCCTCCCTCGGTCCGTCCCTCAGTCCCTCCCTCAGTCCCTCACTCCTCCCTCAGTCCCTCCCACTCTCCCTCCCTCCCCAGTCCCTCCCACCCTCCCTCCTCAGTCCCTCCCTCCCTCAGTCACTCCCTCCCTCCCTCCCTCCCTCAGTCCCTCCCTCCCTCAGTCCCTCCCTCCCTCCCTCAGTCCCTCCCTCCCTCAGTCCCTCCCTCCCTCAGTCCCTCCCTCCCTCAGTTCCTCCCTCCCTCAGTCCCTCCCTCCCTCCCTCAGTCCCTCCCTCCCTCCCTCAGTCCCTCCCTCCCCCAGTCTTTCACTCCCTCCCCCAGTCCCTCCCTCCCTCCCTCAGTCCCTCCCTCCCTCAGTCCCTCCCTCCCTCCCTCAATCCGTCCCTCCCTCCCACAATCCGTCCCTCCCTCACTCCACCCCTACCTCCCTCAGTCCCTCCAGTCCCTCCCTCCCTCAGTCCCTCCCCCCTCCCTCAGTCAGTCCCTCCGTCCCTCAGTCCCTCCCTCCCTCAGTCAGTCCCTCCCTCCCTCCGTCTCTCCCTCCCTCCCTCAGTCCCTCCCTCCCCCAGTCCCTCCCTTCCCCAGTCGCTCCCTCAGTCCCTCCCTCCCTCAGTCCCTCCCACCCTCAGTCCCTCCCACCCTCAGTCCCTCCCACCCTCAGTCCCTCCCTCAGTCCCTCCCTCCCTCAGTTCCGCCCTCACTCCCTCAGTTCCGCCCTCACTCCCTCAGTCCCTCCCTCCCTCAGTCAGTCCCTCCCTCCCTCCGTCAGTCCCTCCCTCCCTCCGTCAGTCCCTCCCTCCCCCCCTCAGTCAGTCCCTCCCTCCCTCAGTCAGTCACTCCCTCCCTCATTCCCTCCCTCCCTCAGTCAGTCCCTCCCACCCTCATTCCCTCCCTCCCTCAGTCAGTCCCTCCCTCCCTCAGACCCTCCCTCCCTCCCGCCCTCAGTCCCTCCCTCCCCCAGTCCCTCCCTCCCTCCCTCCCTCAGACCCTCCCTCCCTCAGACCCTCCCTCCCACAGTCCCTCCCTCCCACAGTCCCTCCCTCCCTCCCTCAGTCAGTCCCTCCCTCAGTCAGTCCCTCCCTCCGTCAGTCTCTCCCTCCCTCCGTCAGTCAGTCCCTCCCTCCCTCAGTCAGTCACTCCCTCCCTCATTCCCTCCCTCCCTCCCTCAGTCAGTCCCTCCCACCCTCATTCCCTCCCTCCCTCAGTCAGTCCCTCCCTCCGACCCTCCCTCCCTCAGACCCTCCCTCCCGCCCTCAGTCCCTCCCTCCCCCAGTCCCTCCCTCCCACAGTCCCTCCCTACCTCAGTCCCTCCCTACCTCAGTCCCTCCCTCGCTCCGTTCCACCCTCAGTTCCTCCCTCCCTCCCTCAGTCCCTCTCTCCCTCAGTCAGTCCCTCCCTCCCTCAGTCAGTCCCTCCCTCCCTCAGTCAGTCCCTCCCTCCCTCAGTCAGTCCCTCCCTCCTTCAGTCCCTCCCTCCCTCCTTCAGTCCCTCACTCCCTCCCTCAGTCCCTCCCTCCCTCCCTCAGTCCCTCCCTCCCTCCCTCAGTCCCTCCCTCCCTCCCTCAGTCCCTCCCTCCCTCAGTCCCTCCCTCCCTCAGTCAGTCCCTCCCTCAGTCAGTCCCTCCCTCCCTCCGTCAGTCCCTCCCTCCGTCAGTCAGTCCCTCCCTCCGTCAGTCAGTCAGTCCCTCCCTCAGTCAGTCCCTCCCTCCCTCAGTCAGTCCCTCCCTCCCTCAGTCAGTCCCTCCCTCCCTCAGTCAGTCCCTCCCTCCCTCAGTCAGTCCCTCCCTCCCTCAGTCAGTCCCTCCCTCAGTCAGTCCTTCCCTCCCTCAGTCAGTCCCTCCCTCCCTCAGTCAGTCCCTCCCTCCCTCAGTCAGTCCCTCCCTCCCTCAGTCAGTCCCTCCCTCCCTCCGTCCCTCCATCCCTCCCTCAGTCAGTCCCTCCCTCCCTCAGTCCGTCCCTCCCTCAGTCCGTCCCTCCCTCAGTCCGTCCCTCCCTCAGTCCGTCCCTCCATCCCTCCCTCAGTCAGTCCCTCCCTCACTCAGTCAGTCCCTCCCTCCCTCCGTCCCTCCATCCCTCCCTCAGTCAGTCCCTCCCTCCCTCAGTCAGTCCCTCCCTCAGTCAGTCCCTCCCTCCCTCAGTCAGTCCTTCCCTCCCTCAGTCAGTCCCTCCCTCCCTCAGTCAGTCCCTCCCTCCCTCCCTCAGTCAGTCCCTCCCTCCCTCCCTCAGTCAGTCCCTCCCTCCCTCAGTCAGTCCCTCCCTCCCTCCGTCCCTCCATCCCTCCCTCAGTCAGTCCCTCCCTCCCTCAGTCCGTCCCTCCCTCAGTCCGTCCCTCCCTCAGTCCGTCCCTCCCTCCCTCAGTCAGTCCCTCCCTCCCTCCCTCAGTCAGTCCCTCCCTCCCTCAGTCAGTCCCTCCCTCCCTCAGTCAGTCCCTCCCTCAGTCAGTCCCTCCCTCCCTCAGTCCCTCCCTCCCTCAGACCATCCCTCCCTCAGTCCCTCCCTCCCTCAGTCCCACTCTCCCTCAGTCCCTCCCTCCCTCAGTCCCTCCCTCCCTCCGTACCTCCCTTAGTCCGTCCCTCCATCAGTCCGTCCCACCCTCAGTTCGTCGCTCCCTCAGTCCGTCCCTCCCTCCCTTCCTCCCTCAGTCCGTCTCTCCCTCCCTCAGTCTGTCCCTCCCACCCTCCGTCCCTCCCTCACACCCTCCCTGCCTCCATCGCACCCTCCTCCCCTCAGTCCCTCCCTCCTTCCCTCAGTCCCTCCCTCAGACCCTCCCTCCCTCAGACCTTCCCTCCCTCCCGCAGAACCCCCTCCCTCAGACCCTCCCTCAGTCGCTCCCTCCCTCAGTCCCGTCCTCCCTCAGTCGCTCCGTCAGTCCCACCCTCCCACCTACCCTCAGTCCCTCCCTCCTTCTCTCAGTCCATCCCACAGCCCCTCCCTCCCACCCTCCCACAGTCCCCACCTCCCACAGTCCCTCCCTCCCTTTGTCCCTCCCTCAGTCCCCCCCTCCCTCAGTCCCCCCCTCCCTCTGTCCCTCCCTCCCCCAGTCCCTCCCTCCCTCCCTCCCACCCTTCCACAGTCCCTCCCTCACTCCCTCAGACCCTCCCTCCCTCATTCCCTCCTTCCCTCAGTCCCTCCCTCCCTCAATCCCTCCCTCTCTCCCTCTGTTCCTCCCTCTAGTTCCTCCCTCCCTCCCTCAGTTCCTCCCTCCCTCCCTCAGTTCCTCCCTCCCCCAGTCCTTCCCTCCCCCCCCCCAGTCCCTCCCTCCGTCCCACCCTCCCTCCGGCCCTCCCTCCCTCCCTCAGGCCCTCCCTCCCTCCCTCCCTCAGATCCACCCTCCCTCAGTCCCACTCTCCCTCAGTCCCTCCCTCCCTCAGTCAGTCCCTCAGTCACTCCCTCCCTCCGTCCCTCCCTCCGTCCAGCCCTCCCTCCCTCCCTCAGACCCACCCTCCCTCCGTCCCTCCCTCCCTCTGTCCGTCCCTCCCTCCCTCTGTCCATCCCTCCCTCCCTCAGTCCGTCCCTCCCTCAGTCTGTCCCTCCCTCCCTCCCTCAGTCCGTCCGTCCCTCCCTTCCTCCCTCAGTCCGTCTCTCCCTCCCTCAGTTCCTCCCTCACTCCCTCAGTTCCTCCCTCACTCCCGCCCTCCCTCAGTTCCGCCCTCCCTCCCTCAGTTCCACCCTCCCTCAGTTCCTCCCTCAGTCACTCCCTCCCTCAGTCAGTCCCTCCCTCCCTCCATCAGTCCCTCCCTCCCTCCGTCAGTCGCTCCCTCCCTCAGTCAGTCCCTCCCTCCTTCAGTCAGTCACTCCCTCCCTCAGTCAGTCACTCCCTCCCTCAGTCAGTCCCTCCCTCCCTCAGTCAGTCACTCCCTCCCTCATTCCCTCCCTCCCTCCCTCTGTCCGTCCCTCCCTCCCTCTGTCCGTCCCTCCCTCAGTCCGTCCCTCCCTCCCTCAGTCCGTCCGTCCCTCCCTTCCTCCCTCAGTCCGTCTCTCCCACCGTCCGTCCCTCCCTCCCACCCTCCGTCCCTCCCTCCCACCCTGCCTCCGTCGCTCCCTCCTTCCCTCAGTCCCTCCCTCAGACCCTCCCTCCCTCAGACCTTCCCTCCCTCCCTCAGACCACCCCTCCCTCAGACCCTCCCTCCCTCAGTCCCTTCCTCCCTCAGTCCCTCCCTCCCTCAGTCCCTCCCTCCCTCAGTCCCTCCCTCCCTCCCTCACTCCATCCCTCCCTCACTCCCTCCCTCAATCCGTCCCTCCCTCCCTCCCTCACTCCATCCCTACCTCCCTCAGTCCCTCCCTCCCTCCCTCAGTCCCCTCCCTCAGTCAGTCAGTCCCTCCCTCCCTCAGTCAGTCCCTCCCTCAGTCAGTTCCTCCCTCCCTCCCTCAGTCTCTCCCTCCCTCCATCCCTCCCTCCCCCAGTCCCTCCCTTCCCCAGTCCCTCCCTCCCTCAATCCCTCCCTCCCACAGTCGCTCCCTCAGTCCCTCCGTCCCTCAGTCCCTCCCACCCTCAGTCCCTCCCTCAGTCCCTCCCTCCCTCAGTTCCTCCCTCCCTCCCTCAGTTCCTCCCTCCCTCCCTCAGTTCCTCCCTCACTCCCTCAGTTCCTCCCTCCCTCAGTCCCTCCCTCCCTCCCTCCCTCAGTCAGTCCCTCCCTCCCTCCCACGGTCAGTCCCTACCTCCCTCAGTCCCTCCCTCCCTCTTCCCTCCCTCCCTGTCATTCCCTCCTCCCTCCCTCAGTCAGTCCCTCCCTCCCTCCTTCAGTCTGTCCCTGCGTCCCTCAGTCAGTCACTCCCTCCCTCAGTCAGTCCCTCCCTCCCTCATTCCCTCCCTCCCTCGGTCATTCCTCCCTCCCTCCCTCCCTCGGTCAGTCCCTCCCTCCCTCGGTCCGTCCCTCCCTCGGTCCCTCCCTCTCCCTCAGTCCCTCCCTCCCTCCCTCAGTCAGTCCCTCCCTCAGTCAGTCCCTCCCTCCCTCCCTCAGTCCCTCCCTCCCTCCCTCAGTCAGTCCCTCCCTCAGTCAGTCCCTCCCTCCCTCAGTCCCTCCCTCCCTCAGTCAGTCCCTCCCTCCCTCAGTCAGTCCCTCCCTCCCTCAGTGCCACCCTCAGTCCCTCCCTCAGTCCCTCCCTCCCTCCTACCTCCCTGCCCCAGTCCCTCCCTCCCTCAGTCCCTCCCTCGCTCCCTCAGTCCCTCCCTCCCTCCCTCAGTCCCTCCCTCCGTCCCTCCCTCCTTCCCTCAGTCCCTCCCTCCCTCAGACCCTCCCTCCGTCCCTCCCTCCCTCAGTCCCTCCCTCCCTCAGTCCCTCCCTCCCTCCCTCCTTCCCTCAGTCCCTCCCTCCCTCCTTCCGTCAGTCCCTCGCTCCCTCCCTCCTTCCCTCAGTCCCTCCCTCCCTCAGTCCCTCCCTCCCTCAGTCCCTCCCTCCCTCCTTCCCTCCCTCCTTCCCTCAGTCCCTCCTCCCCCTCCCTCCTTCCCTCAGTCCCTCCCTCCCTCCTTCCCTCAGTCCCTCCCTCAGCCCCTCCCTCCCTCCCTCCCTCCCTCCCTCCCTCCCTCCTCCCTCCCTCAGTCCCTCCCTCCCTCCCTCAGTCCCTCCCTCCCTCAGTCCCTCCCTCCCTCAGTCCCTCCCTCCTCAGTCCCTCCCTCCCTCAGTCCCTCAGTCCCTCCCTCCCTCACTCCCTCAGTCCCTCCCTCAGTCCCTCCCTCCCTCAGTCCCTCCCTCCCTCCCTCAGTCCCTCCCTCCCTCAGTCTCTCCCTCCCTCAGTCCCTCCCTCCCTCAGTCCCTCCCTCCCTCCCTCCCTCAGTCCCTGCATCCCTCCCTCAGTCCCTGCCTCCCTCCCTCAGTCCCTCCCTCCCTCAGTCCCTCCCTCCCTCAGTCCCCCCCTCCCTCAGTCCCCCCCTCCCTCCCTCAGTCCCTCCCTCCGTCCCTCCCTCCCTCCGTCCCTCCGTCCCTCAGTCCCTCAGTCCCTCCCTCCCTCCGTCCCTCCCTCCCTCAGTCCCTCCCTCCCTCCCTGCCCGCCCGCGGTGCCGCCTCCGGGCTGGGGGAGCTTTGGCTGCGGCCGGGAGAAGGCGCTGGAAAGGCAGCGGAGCGGAGACAGGAAACAGGAAAAGTCTCTCGGAGCGGCGGAGCTGCAGCCGGAAGCTCAGCAAATTCATCAAAATTGCAGCGAAACTGAGAGAGCGGCGCGGGAAATTCACAGCGGCGGAGAGACCGGAGAGAGAGAATCCGGGGAGCGGAGAGACTGAGAGGGAGAGCGGGGAGACACCGGAGGGTCCGGAGAGAGCGGGGAGAAGCTGCAGAGGGTCCGCGGAGAGTCCGGAGAAGCGGCTCCGGGAGCGGGCTCGGGGCTGGTGAGCGATTCCCATTGGGTGACAAAGTTGCGGATTTGTTGCGAATCGAGACGCGGAGTTTCCGCAAAAAGAAACAAAGTTTCCGAGTTCTCGAAATTCCTCAACTGGAGACACAGAGACTCCCAATCCCGCGGCTCCCCCCATCCCCCCCCCCCCCTCCCCCCCCCCCCCCCCTCCCCCCCCCTCCCCCCTCCCCCCTCCCCCCCCCCCCCCCCTCCCCCCCCCCCCCCCATCCCTCACACCCCCTTCCCCCCCATCCCTCACACCCCCCCCCCTCACACCCCCCCCCATCCCTCACACCCCCCCCCATCCCTCACACCCCCCCCATCCCTCACCCCCCCCCCATCCCTCACACCCCCCCCCATCCCTCACACCCCCCCCCCATCCCTCACACCCCCCCCATCCCTCACCCCCCCACATCCCTCACCCCCCCACATCCCTCACCCCCCACATCCCCTCACCCCCCCATCCCTCACCCCCCCCATCCCTCACCCCCCCATCCCTCACCCCCCCATCCCTCACCCCCCCATCCCTCACCCCCCCATCCCCTCACCCCCCCCCATCCCTCACCCCCCCCATCCCTCACCCCCCCATCCCTCACCCCCCCCATCCCTCACCCCCCCCATCCCTCACCCCCCATCCCTCACCCCCCCATCCCTCACCCCCCCCATCCCTCACCCCCCCCCATCCCTCACCCCCCCCATCCCTCACCCCCCATCCTCACCCCCATCCCTCACCCCCCATCCCTCACCCCCCCATCCCTCACCCCCCCCATCCCTCACCCCCCCACATCCCTCACCCCCCCACATCCCTCACCCCCCACATCCCTCACCCCCCCACATCCCTCACCCCCCACCATCCCTCACCCCCCACATCCCTCACCCCCCCACATCCCTCACCCCCCCACATCCTCACCCCCCCACATCCCTCACCCCCCCACATCCCTCACCCCCCACATCCCTCACCCCCCCCACATCCCTCACCCCCCCCATCCCTCACCCCCCCATCCCTCACCCCCATCCCTCACCCCCCATCCCTCCCCCCCCCATCCCTCACCCCCCCATCCCTCACCCCCCCCATCCCT
>NC_135826.1:39996926-40020679 GCF_964213995.1 Mustelus asterias
CAGGCTAATGCATTCAAACACTATCCAATCCCTCCAAAGGGGCTGCTTTGATTGTGCTGCATGTCAGCAGGCTTTTACACAGCTAGATTCCCACAAACCACAGCCAGATACATAACCAGTCCCTGTTTGATTCTCGCTGTGAGATTTTGCAGCCTAAAATCCCGGCAGGTGAATTCATTCAGTGCATCCTGTAAACGGCACACACAGGTGCCATTGTCCATCAGCGGTGGAAGGATTGAGTGTTTGTGGATGGGGTGCCAATCAAGCGGGGCTGCTTTGTGCTGGATGGTGTTGAGCTTCTTGAGTGTTGTTGGAGCTGCACCCATCCAGGCAAGTGGGGAGTATTCCATCACACTCCTGACTTGTGCCTTGTAGATGGTGGACAGGTTTCTGGGAGTCAGGAGGTGAGTTACTCTCCGCAGGATTCCCAGCCTCTGACCTGCTTTTGTAGCCACAGTGTTTATATGGTTAGTCCAATAAAGTTTCTCGTCAATATTAATCCCCAGGATGTTGATAGTGGGGGTTTCAGTGATGTTAAAGCCATTGAATGTCAAAGGGCGATGGTTAGAGTGTCTCTTGTTGGTGATGGTCATTGCCTGGTACCTGTGTGGTGTGAATGTTATTTGCCACTTGTCAGCCCAAGCCTGGATATTGTCCAGGTCTTGCTGCATTTGAACATGGACTGCTTCAGTATCTGACGAGTCACGAAGAGTGCTGAACATCGGTGAACATCCCCACTTTTGACATTATGACGGAGGGAAGGTCATTGGTGAAGCAGTTGAAGATGGTTGGGGCTGGGACACTGACCCAGAGGGACTCCTGCAGTGATGACTCCAACCAGTAGAGTGTTTAAGAGTTTACCCCCCTCGCCCCCCCCGCAAAACCAGTTGGGACCAATCACTTCCGCCAATCGCGTTGTTTCTGTGTTGTTGACGTGATGTAACAATAGGCCGGAGAAATAGCCAATCAGTGACTCTTCCAGCAACACACTTACCTTTGACATTCCGTCTATATCAGCAGAACCTGTAAAATAGAGACAGGCGATTAGAGAGCCACAGCCCGAGGCTCAGATCCCCCTCCCCTCATCCTTCTCCAACTTTCACACCCTCTTCTTAACCAGCTCCTGGGGTAACTAGGTAAGGAGAGGGGCACCTACACTGGGAGAGGGGCAGCTACACTGGGCGAGGGGCAGCGACACTGGGCGAGGGGCAGCGACACTGGGCGAGGGGCAGCGACACTGGGCGAGGGGCAGCGACACTGGGCGAGGGGCAGCGACACTGGGCGAGGGGCAGCGACACTGGGCGAGGGGCAGCGACACTGGGCGAGGGGCAGCGACACTGGGCGAGGGGCAGCGACACTGGGCGAGGGGCAGCGACACTGGGCGAGGGGCAGCGACACTGGGCGAGGGGCAGCGACACTGGGCGAGGGGCAGCGACACTGGGCGAGGGGCAGCGACACTGGGCGAGGGGCAGCGACACTGGGCGAGGGGCAGCGACACTGGGCGAGGGGCAGCGACACTGGGCGAGGGGCAGCGACACTGGGCGAGGGGCAGCGACACTGGGCGAGGGGCAGCGACACTGGGCGAGGGGCAGCGACACTGGGCGAGGGGCAGCGACACCGGGCGAGGGGCAGTGACACTGGGCGAGGGGCAGTGACACTGGATGAGGGGCAGCGACACTGGGTGAGGGGCTGTGACACTGGGCGAGGGGCAGTGACACTGGGCGAGGGGCAGTGACACTGGGCGAGGGGCAGTGACACTGGGCGAGGGGCAGTGACACTGGGCGAGGGGCAGTGACACTGGATGAGGGGCAGCGACACTGGGTGAGGGGCTGTGACACTGGGCGAGGGGCAGTGACACTGGGCGAAGGGCAGTGACACTGGGCGAGGGGCAGTGACACTGGGCGAGGGGCAGTGACACTGGGCGAGGGGCAGTGACACTGGGCGAAGGGCAGTGACACTGGGTGAGGGGCAGTGACACTGGGCGAAGGGCAGTGACACTGGGCGAGGGGCAGTGACACTGGGTGAGGGGCAGTGACACTGGGCGAAGGGCAGTGACACTGGGCGAGGGGCAGTGACACTGGGTGAGGGGCAGTGACACTGGGCGAAGGGCAGTGACACTGGGTGAGGGGCAGTGACACTGGGTGAGGGGCAGTGACACTGGGCGAGGGGCAGTGACACTGGGTGAGGGGCAGTGACACTGGGTGAAGGGCAGTGACACTGGGTGAGGGGCAGTGACACTGGGTGAGGGGCTGTGACACTGGGTGAGGGGCAGTGACACTGGGTGAGGGGCAGTGACACTGGGTGAGGGGCTGTGACACTGGGTGAGGGGCAGTGACACTGGGTGAGGGGCAGTGACACCGGGCGAGGGGTGTTACACTGGGCGAGGGGCAGTGACACTGGGTGAGGGGCAGTGACACTGGGTGAGGGGCAGTGACACTGGGTGAGGGGCAGTGACACTGGGTGAGGGGCAGTGACACTGGGTGAGGGGCAGTGACACTGGGTGAGGGGCAGTGACACTGGGTGAGGGGCAGTGACACTGGGCGAGGGGCAGTGACACTGGGTGAGGGGCAGTGACACTGGGTGAGGGGCAGTGACACTGGGTGAGGGGTGTTACACTGGGTGAGGGGTGTTACACTGGGTGAGGGGTGTTACATTGGGTGAGGGGTGTTACATTGGGTGAGGGGTGTTACATTGGGTGAGGGGTGTTACACTGGGTGAGGGGTGTTACATTGGGTGAGGGGTGTTACATTGGGTGAGGGGTGTTACACTGGGTGAGGGGTGTTACACTGGGTGAGGGGTGTTACATTGGGTGAGGGGTGTTACACTGGGTGAGGGGTGTTACATTGGGTGAGGGGTGTTACACTGGGTGAGGGGTGTTACATTGGGCGAGGGGTGTTACACTGGGTGAGGGGTGTTACATTGGGTGAGGGGTGTTACACTGGGTGAGGGGTGTTACACTGGGTGAGGGGTGTTACACTGGGTGAGGGGTGTTACATTGGGTGAGGGGTGTTACATTGGGTGAGGGGTGTTACACTGGGTGAGGGGTGTTACACTGGGTGAGGGGTGTTACATTGGGTGAGGGGTGTTACATTGGGTGAGGGGTGTTACACTGGGTGAGGGGTGTTACATTGGGTGAGGGGCTGTGACACCGGGTGAGGGGCTGTGACACTGGGCGAGGGGCGTGACACCGGGTGAGGGGTGTTACACTGGGTGAGGGGTGTTACATTGGGTGAGGGGTGTTACATTGGGTGAGGGGTGTTACACTGGGTGAGGGGTGTTACATTGGGTGAGGGGTGTTACACTGGGTGAGGGGTGTTACATTGGGTGAGGGGTGTTACACTGGGTGAGGGGTGTTACACTGGGTGAGGGGTGTTACACTGGGTGAGGGGTGTTACATTGGGTGAGGGGTGTTACATTGGGTGAGGGGTGTTACACTGGGTGAGGGGTGTTACACTGGGTGAGGGGTGTTACATTGGGCGAGGGGTGTTACATTGGGTGAGGGGTGTTACATTGGGTGAGGGGTGTTACACTGGGTGAGGGGCAGTGACACTGGGCGAGGGGCTGTGACACTGGGCGAGGGGCAGTGACACTGGGCGAGGGGCAGTGACACTGGGCGAGGGGCAGTGACACCGGGTGAGGGGCAGTGACACTGGGCGAGGGGCAGTGACACCGGGTGAGGGGTGTTACATTGGGTGAGGGGTGTTACATTGGGTGAGGGGTGTTACATTGGGTGAGGGGTGTTACATTGGGTGAGGGGTGTTACATTGGGTGAGGGGTGTTACATTGGGTGAGGGGTGTTACATTGGGTGAGGGGTGTTACATTGGGTGAGGGGTGTTACATTGGGTGAGGGGTGTTACATTGGGTGAGGGGTGTTACACTGGGTGAGGGGTGTTACACTGGGTGAGGGGTGTTACACTGGGTGAGGGGTGTTACACTGGGTGAGGGGTGTTACACTGGGTGTTGTTGGACGGCCAAGTTCCTAAGCGTGTGTCACAGCGAGGGGAGAACAGGGGACAGGAAAAGCTATTCCAATCTATCAACTAGTTCACACCTGGTTATGTAAAGATTCTCTTATTGCTGAATGAGCACATTTTCCAGGAAGGAGATTGGTTCCCGTCCTGCTCTCGTCACAGGAGGATTAAATATTCAGATAGACAGACAGACACTCCCAGTGGAAGTGGCGAGTTACTCAGGCCTGGCCTTATATTACTCTGTGTCACTCCAAGTCGTCTGGCCTTACCTAGTGTCCCGTTCATGTGATGGGGCTCCATGCCGGCCATTCCACCCAGCGGTCCCTCTGTTCCAGGACCCATCGGGAACTGAATGAGAAAAGGTTAGATGAGAATGGGAGAAGTTGCGCTGATCGCTCACAGACAAGGGAGCAGACTGGGCCCCTTCCTCCCCAGCATTAGACATTACGATGTGTTCACTCATTTACCAACCAGCTTGATCTCTCACAACTCAGCCAGAAAGCTGAATCCTTCACTGATGCTAAAACCTGGTGCTGCACTGAGAGAGTGCTGCACTGTCAGGGATACCATCATGTGAGGGGATGTGAAACTGAGGGCCTATCTGCACCCTCAGGTAGATGTTAAAGATCCCATGGTCACTATTCCAAAGAAGAGTGGGGGAGTTATCCCCGGTCTCCTGCGGCCTCGGTCTCCCTCGGTCAACATCCCAAATACAGATTATCAGGCCATTGTCACCTTGCTGTTTATGGGATCTTGCTGAGTACAAATTGGCTGTGTTTCATACAACACCCACTATAGGTGCCAGGATTGTCTGAGGATCTTATCAAGCTTTATAATTGCAAATTCACTCTTCTTCCCCAATAACGACAACTTTATTTTATAAAGCTCCGTTTCTGTCATAAAATGTCCCAAAGGAGGATCAACAAACAATATTTTTTTAAAAAATTCATTCGTGGGCGTCGCTGGCTGGCCAGCATTTATTAAGAAGTTTAACAACACCAGGTTAAAGTCCAACAGGTTTATTTGGTAGCAAAAGCCACACAAGCTTTCGGAGCTGCAAGCCCCTTCTTCAGGTGAGTGGGAATTCTGTTCACAAACAGGGCATATAAAGACACAAACTCAATTTACATGAATAATGGTTGGAATGCGAATACTTACAGCTAATCAAGTCTTTAAGAAACAAAACAACGTGAGTGGAGAGAGCATCAAGACAGGCTAAAAAGATGTGTATTGTCTCTAAAAAGATGCTGTCTTGTCTGGAGACAATACACACCTTTTTAGCCTGTCTTGATGCTCTCTCCACTCACGTTGTTTTGTTTCTTAAAGACTTGATTAGTTGTAAGTATTCACATTCCAACCATTATTCATGTAAATTGAGTTTGTGTCTTTATATGCCCTGTTTGTGAACAGAATTCCCACTCACCTGAAGAAGGGGCTTGGAGCTCTGAAAGCCTGTGTGGCTTTTGCTACCAAATAAACCTGTTGGACTTTAACCTGGTGTTGTTAAACTTCTTACTGTGTTTACCCCAGTCCAACGCCGGCATCTCCACATCAGCATTTATTGCCCATCCCTAGTTGCCCTTGGAGGGCAGTTGAGAGTCAACCACATTGCTGTGGCTCTGGAGTCACATGTAGGCCAGACCAGGTAAGGACGACAGATTTCCTTCCCTAAAGGACATTAGTGAACCAGATGGGTTTTTCCAACAATCGACACTGGTTTCATGGTCATCGGTAGATTCTTAATTCCAGATTTTTTTTTTTACTGAATTCAAATTCCACTATCTGCTGTGGCGGGATTCGAACCCGGGGTCCCCAGAACATTAGCTGAGTTTCTGCTTAAAAGTCCAGTGATAATACCACGAAGCCATCACCTCCCCTATCATCTGTCACCTAAGGCGATGTTAGGACAGGTGACAAGTCTTTAAAGAAGAAAAGGGAGGGGGAAGAGGTTCAGAGAGAGAGTTGTGGGTAATTGCAGGCAGGGTGATTAAAATCAGGGAGTGCGAGAGGCTGGAATTGGAGATGTGGGAGGGCTGTGGGTGGGGGGAGGTTACAGAGATCAGGAGGAGTGAGGCCGCGGAGGGATTGGAAAACAAGGACAAAAATTTCAAAACCGAAGAGTTGCCAGAATGCAGGCCAGAGGAGGTGAGTGAGCACAGGGGGTGATTGGTGAATGAGACAGTGAGAGTTAGGGTAGAGTTTGAATGAGCTGGAGGCTGGGAAACATAGTCACATATAGAGGTAGCAAAAGCAGGGATGGGAGTTTCAGCAGCAGCTGAGTTGAGACTGGGATGAAGATGGAACGCTGTTACGGGCAGAAGGACATCTCAGTCCTCCTGAATTTCACTGGGTAAGATTCCATGGGTGAAGTTCTCCTCAGGGGCCTCAATTCTGACGTACGAGTGTTAGTAAACATTCGCAGACTGTTTAAAAGCAGTGAGCATAAAGCCAAAACCAATCCTGTGATTGGAGAGTTCACCAGGGGCGGGAAGGTGATTTATTCAAACCCACCCCTGTACAAAAACCGAATCCAGAGGTACTGAGGCCAACAGCAAACAACCGAGGCTGGGATCAGCATGGACCGGCCATCCAAATTAAACAGACTGGCAGCTGATCTAACGGGTCACCCCCTCACTGGCACAGACTTACACTGGGACGGTTTCCCCCGGGTCCGATGGGATTCATCATCGTGTACATGTTTTCACTGGAGTTTGTAGAATCTAACAAGAAAAGAACAAGACAAATCAGGTCACAGCTGAGGGGAAGCCATCACAGTCTGTCTGAGTTTTAATTCAAAGAATGTTTGTTGGAGGTAATTTCATTCATGAGATATGCTTCACCCACGGTGTTGGCGTGGTGACGGCATGGTATTAGTGTGGTGTTGGCATGGTATTGGCGTGGCGTTGGCACGGTGCCGGCGTGGCGTTGGCACGGTGCCGGCGTGGCGTTGGCACGGTGCCGGCATGGCGTTGGCACGGTGCCGGCGTGGCGTTGGCACGGTGCCGGCGTGGCGTTGGCACGGTATTGGCACGGCATTGGCACGGTATTGGCGTGGCATTGGCACGGTATTGGCGCGGCGTTGGTACGGTATTGGCGTGGCGTTGGCGCGGCGTTGGTACGGTATTGGCGCGGCGTTGGTACGGTATTGGCGCGGCGTTGGTACGGTATTGGCGCGGCGTTGGTACGGTATTGGCGCGGCGTTGGCACGGTATTGGCGCGGCATTGGCACGGTATTGGCGTGGCGTTGGCACGGTATTGGCGTGGCGTTGGCACGGTGCCGGCGTGGCGTTGGTACGGTATTGGCGTGGCGTTGGCACGGTGCGCTGAGCAGAGACACTGGCCCTTCATTACTGGGTCTAAATGCAGCTGTAACCAATCAGTTACTAGCCTCCCAGAGTTTGTGTGAAGTGAGGATGGAACGCTGTTACGGGCAGAAGGACATCTCAGTCCTCCTGAATTTCACTGGGTAAGATTCCATGGGTGAAGTTCTCCTCAGGGGCCTCAATTCTGACGTACGAGTGTTAGTAAACATTCGCAGACTGTTTAAAAGCAGTGAGCATAAAGCCAAAACCAATCCTGTGATTGGAGAGTTCACCAGGGGCGGGAAGGTGATTTATTCAAACCCACCCCTGTACAAAAACCGAATCCAGAGGTACTGAGGCCAACAGCAAACAACCGAGGCTGGGATCAGCATGGACCGGCCATCCAAATTAAACAGACTGGCAGCTGATCTAACGGGTCACCCCCTCACTGGCACAGACTCTGGTGATCGGAGCGCCAGCACACACCCAGGAAACTCCGTAAAAACCAGAACGCTGCCCCACAGGAACAGATTGAGGGGGAAAATGTGAGCCCGGTACAGTCAGGGATGATGGAGAGCTTTACTCTGTATCTAACCTCGTGCTGTACCTGTCCTGGGAGTGTTTGATGAGGATGGTGTAGAGGGAGCTTTACTCTGTATCTAACCCCGTGCTGTACCTGTCCTGGGAGTGTTTGATGGGGGACAGTGTAGAGGGAGCTTTACTCTGTATCTAACCCCATGCTGTACCTGTCCTGGGAGGATTTGATGGGGACAGTGTTGAGGGAACTTTACTCTGTATCTAACCCCGTGCTATACCTGTCCTGGGAGTATTTGATGGGGACAGTGTTGAGGGAACTTTACTCTGCATCTAACCCCGTGCTGTACCTGTCCTGGGAGTGTTTGATGGGGACAGTGTTGAGGGAGTTTTACTCTGTATCTAACCCCGTGCTGTACCTGGCCTAGGAGTGTTTGATGGGGGACAGTGTAGAGGGAGCTTTGCTCTGTATCTAAGCCTGTGCTGTACCTCTCCTGGGAATGTTTGATGGGGACAGTTATAAAATGGCCAAGGTTTTAGATTTTATTTAAGCATTATATAGTGTGCTTAAATTGACAATTTGTTATTGAAGACTTTTTACAATCATGGATTCTGCAACAAACTATTTTTAGCAACATGTCATCACCACTTTAATGTTGCTAATCTTTTACAAAAACTGACCTAAAATACTATGAAATATGTACCAACTAGAAACAGCTGTTTGTGTTAGAGTTGTACCTCAATTCCCATGTGATTGACAGATGTGTAATTAATAATCAAATGGTTCATTAGAGTCTGTATTTTGTTGATTTTTGCATTTCTTTCTACTGTAATACGTCAGGATAATTTGTAGCTGAAGCTTTTAGAAAGGAACCTGTACTGTGCAGGAGTGACCCTAACAGAACACATTGTCCTTGGCTGTCCCAGAGCTGCTTTTATGAATGGTGCCCTTGTTTAGCATTTAGATAAAGAATACATCTTGAAATAATCCATTGTTTTGCGTTTAACCCAACACGCACAGACATCTAGAACCAGTTAAATTAACGCTGACAACATTATTGACCAATGAGCCATTAACAACAGCTATGGTCTCAGGTGAGGTGAAGCCGGAATTAATCGGAAAAGTGGGTTTTGGAAGGATTTTGCTGGAGTTCAGCGAGTGAAAGGAAATCAGTTTGACCGACAGATCCTTGGGGAAAGAGGGAATTGCCGTCAGCACAGGAATGGCTGCTGAGTCACTGGACCCAGGGAGCGAGGCAGGATCACTGTCAGCATGGACCCCGCGCAGAGTCAGAGGCGATATCTGTCGGCTCGAAGGGTGGATAACGCTTTCCGCTTCCATTCATTGGACGGCATGAAATCCCCGGGAAACAAGGGGGAAGTTCCCATCAATACAGCAATCAATGTAATGTTTAACTGAAAAGTATACTTTTGCTGCCTTTTATTAGTTAGTTGGTAAGTGTATTGTTTTATTTATTGATGCAAGATTCGATAAATCATAGAATCCCTACAGTGCAGAAGGCGGCCATTCGGTCCATCGAGACTGCGCTGACAACAATCCCACCCAGGCCCTATCCCTGTAACTCCACGCATTAACCCGCTACTCCCCCTGACACTAAGGGGCAATTTAGCGTGGCCAATCAACCTAACCTGCCCATCTTTGGACTGTGGGAGGAAACCGGAGCACCTGGAGGAAACCCACGCAGACACGGGGAGAACGTGCAAACTCCAGTGACCCGAAGCCAGAATTGAACAGGGGTCCCTTGCGCTATGAGGCAGTGCTCAGTGCCACTGTGCCGCCCATGTTGGTATTAGTTGCTAATTCAGTATCTGAGGCTTTGTTTGATGGTTAAATCTCTGCCAAATTAAATCAGATTAAAGGGTTACTTTGGGATCCACTAATTAGGCTCCATGCAACTAAATTAAATCAAGTCTATATTTATCAAAACACACTGTTTTAAACCTACAAAGTGCTGAGGGAGCTTTACTCTGTATCTAACCTCGTGCTGTACCTGTCCTGGGAGTGTTTGATGGGGGACAGTGTAGAGGGAGCTTTACTCTGTATCTAACCTCGTGCTGTACCTGTCCTGGGAGTGTTTGATGGGGGACAGTGTAGAGGGAGCTTTACTCTGTATCTAACCCTGCGCTCTACCTGTCCTGGGAGTGTTTGATGGGCACAGTGTAAAGGGAATGTTATTTTATAAATGTGACTTTATTTTGATGAAATAATAAACAGTCCAAAATGAAATATATATCACAGCCAGCACTAGTTATTATTCGAATATAATTTCCCATTTCTGTCACTCTCTCATTTTGAGGTTGCAACAATCATTGGAAAGAGACAACTTACCTCCTGGGCTGGGAATGATTGGAGTTCCTGGGGGTCCGCTGCCTGGGGGTCCCTGAGAGAACAAATAGCTCATTATTCCAAGCAGACTAGAAACACACCCCAAACTCCAGTTCCCCGGAGAGGGGTTACACCAATCAGATAATGGGGGCATTTCCACCCTTTCATATCCCACCACCACAGCCACGAGGGGGGAGAATTTGGCACACAGCCAAGTCCCCGTTCACTGCGGCGGGACCAGGGAATCCCACTGGCATGAATGGCCAGAAAATTCCAGTTAAAAAGGAGTTAAAGTTTATTTATTAGTGTCACAAGTAGTCTTACATTAACAGTGCAATGAAGTTACTGTGAAAATTCCCCAGTGGGATTTTCCCCCAGTGGGAATGAAGGGAGGGGCTGGGGATACAGACTGGAAGAGAGGAATTGTCAGGCTGGAGAGGGAATGGGTGAGCGAGGGGCTATCGGTGATCAGAGGTTAGGGGGAGAGAAGAATTGGAATCTCTGTGCAGACAGGGGGTGAGTGGTGGGATAGCAGGAGGCAGGGAGGGGCAGTGGGGGATTGCTTTCGACCAGAGTTTCTGGTGGTGGTGGTGGAGGTTGGGGAGCAGATAAAAATCATAGAATCATAGAAACCGTACAGTGCAGAAGGAGGCCATTTGGCCCATCGAGACTGCACCGACCACAACCCCATCCCAGGTTTACCCCACTAATCCCTCTAACCTACACAACCCAGGATACCACAGGCAATTTAACATGGCCAATCAACCTAACCTGCACATCTTTGGACTGTGGGAGGAAACCGGAGCACCCGGAGGAAACCCACGCAGACACGGGGAGAACATGCAAACTCCACACAGACAGTGACCCAAGCGGGAATCAAACCTGGGTCCTGGAGCTGTGAAGCAGCAGCGCTAACCACTGTGCTACCGTGCCACCCTGGGGTGTGAAAAGCTGTGTCTGGGGTAAGGTTGATGAACTCACCACGTAGCTGCCCGGGGATGATGAAGAATATGGAATCTAAAATATAGAAAGAGAAAGTATTTATGTTCAATTGCTGTGAATGGGGTAAACCCCTACAGACAACTCGACAATGTTCGAGTTACAACGAACGACACTTCCAATGTTCCAAAACTGGCCTAGTTTCGACTTCTCAACACTGCTTTCAATGTTACAACATCCAATTCCACATTAATCACTGCCTTGCCAGGGAACTGTTTATCAATTGTTAATTTCCTTAGTGTTCCACCTTTTAACCTCCAGAAGAAAAATTCTACTTCTCAATACAGTATAGAAGTGTTTTTGGAAGTGTAGGCCCTATTATCTCACAGGAAATTCACTAAGGTAATTATACAGAAGGAACATCTAACCTTTTCCCTATTCAGTGAAAATAGGGTTTGGTTCAGGAACAAGTCCTGTTTATAACACAGTTCCTGTGGGGAAACAGGTTTCGCTCACAACAGGGTTTTGGGAACCAATGGCATCCTGAGTTCCGAGGACCGCCTGTACAGGTTAGTCAGGTAGAAGTGCCGGAGGCTTAATATTCACATTAGTCCAAGTGTTAAAGACTCTGTTTCTGTTACAATGTGAGTTTGGCCCTGGGGAAACGGGGAGGGGAGCGCTGGGGAAACGGGGGGGGGGGGGGGCGGGGGGAACGGGGGGGCTGGGGAAACGGGGGGGGACTGGGGAAACGGGGGGGGCTGGGGAACGGGGGGGCTGGGGAAACGGGGGGAGGCTGGGGAAACGGGGGGGAGCTGGGGAAAGGGGGGGAGCTGGGGAAATTGGGGGGGGGCTGGGGAAACGGGGGGGGCTGGGGAAACGGGGGGGGCTGGGGAAACGGGGGGGGCTGGGGAAACGGGGGGGGGGCTGGGGAAACGGGGGGGGGCTGGGGAAACGGGGGGGCTGGGGAAGGGGGGGGGCTGGGGAAACGGGGGGGGGCTGGGGAAACGGGGGGGGGGGGCTGGGGAAACGGGGGGGGGCTGGGGAAACGGGGGGGGGCTGGGAAACGGGGGGGGGCTGGGGAAACGGGGGGGGGCTGGGGAAACGGGGGGGGGCTGGGGAAACGGGGGGGCTGGGAAACGGGGGGGGCTGGGGAAACGGGGGGGGGCTGGGGAAACGGGGGGGGGCTGGGGAAACGGGGGGGGGCTGGGGAAACGGGGGGGCTGGGGAAGGGGGGGGGCTGGGGAAACGGGGGGGGCTGGGAAACGGGGGGGCTGGGGAAATGGAGGGGGGCTGGGGAAATGGGGGGGGGCTGGGGAAACGGGGGGGGCTGGGGAAACGGGGGGGGCTGGGGAAACGGGGGGGGCTGGGGAAACGGGGGGAGCTGGTGAAACGGGGGGAGCTGGGGAAACGGGGGAGCTGGGGAAACGGGGGGGGCTGGGGAAACGGGGGGGCTGGGGAAACGGGGGGGCGCTGGGGAAACGGGGGGGGGGGCTGGGGAAACAGGGGGGGCTGGGAAATGGGGGGGGGGCTGGGGAAACGGGGGGGGGCTGGGGAAACGGGGGGGCGCTGGGGAAACGGGGGGGCGCTGGGGAAACGGGGGGGGGGGGGCTGGGGAAACGGAGGGGGCTGGGGAAACGGGGGGCCGGGGAAATGGGGGGGGCTGGGGAAACGGGGGGGGGCTGGGGAAACGGGGGGGCTGGGGAAACGGGGGGAGCTGGTGAAACGGGGGGAGCTGGGGAAACGGGGGGGGGCTGGGGAACGGGGGGGGGCTGGGGAAACGGGGGGGACTGGGGAAACGGGGGGCCGGGGAAACGGGGGGGCCGGGGAAACGGGGGGGCCGGGGAAACGGGGGGGCCGGGAAACGGGGGGGCCGGGGAAACGGGGGGCCGGGGAAACGGGGGGGCCGGGGAAACGGGGGGGCCGGGGAAACGGGGGGCTGGGGAAACGGGGGGCTGGGGAAACGGGGGGGCTGGGGAAACGGGGGGGCTGGGGAAACGGGGGGCTGGGGAAACGGGGGGGCTGGGGAAACGGGGGGGCTGGGAAACGGGGCTGGGGAAACGGGGGGGCTGGGGGCTGGGGAAACGGGGGGCTGGGGAAACGGGGGGGCTGGGGAAACGGGGGGCTGGGGAAACAGGGGGGGCTGGGGAAACGGGGGGGCTGGGGAAACGGGGGGACACTGGGGAAACGGGGGGGGGGCTGGGGAAACGGGGGGGGGGGGGGCTGGGGAAACGGGGGGGCTGGGGAAACGGGGGGGGCTGGGGAAATGGGGGGGGGCTGGGGAAATGGGGGGGGGCTGGGGAAACGGGGGGGGGGGCTGGGGAAACGGGGGGGGGGGCTGGGGAAACGGGGGGAGCTGGTGAAACGGGGGGAGCTGGGGAAACGGGGGGGCTGGCGAAACGGGGGGGCTGGCGAAACGGGGGGGCTGGCGAAACGGGGGGGCTGGCGAAACGGGGGGGCTGGCGAAACGGGGGGCTGGCGAAACGGGGGGGCTGGCGAACGGGGGGGCTGGCGAAACGGGGGGGCTGGCGAAACGGGGGGGCTGGGGAAACGGGGGGGGGGCTGGGGAAACGGGGGGGCTGGGGAAACGGGGGGGGGGGGCTGGGGAAACGGGGGGGGCTGGGGAAACGGGGGGGGGCTGGGGAAACGGGGGGGGCTGGGGAAACGGGGGGGGCTGGGAAACGGGGGGGGCTGGGAAACGGGGGGGCTGGGGAAACGGGGGGGCTGGGGGAAACGGGGGGGCTGGGGAAACGGGGGGGGCTGGGGAAACGGGGGGGGGGGCTGGGGAAACGGGGGGGGGGGGCTGGGGAAACGGGGGGGGGGCTGGGGAAACGGGGGGGGGGGGCTGGGGAAACGGGGGGGGGGGCTGGGGAAACGGGGGGGGGGCTGGGGAAACGGGGGGGGGGCTGGGGAAACGGGGGGGGGCTGGGGAAACGGGGGGGGCTGGGGAAACGGGGGGGGCTGGGGAAACGGGGGGGGCTGGGGAAACGGGGGGGCTGGGGAAACGGGGGGCTGGGAAACGGGGGGGGGCTGGGGAAACGGGGGGGGCTGGGGAAACGGGGGGGGGCTGGGGAAACGGGGGGGGGGGCTGGGGAAACGGGGGGGGGCTGGGGAAACGGGGGGGGCTGGGGAAACGGGGGGGGCTGGGGAAACGGGGGGGGCTGGGGAAACGGGGGGGCTAGCGAAATGGGGGCGGCTGGGGAAACGGGGGGGGATGCTGGGGAAACGGGGGGGCTGGGGAAACGGGGGGGCTAGCGAAATGGGGGCGGCTGGGGAAACGGGGGGGGATGCTGGGGAAACGGGGGGCTGGGGAAACGGGGGGGCTGGAGAAACGGGGGGGCTGGGGAAACGGGGGGGGCTGGGGAAACGGGGGGGGGGGCTGGGGAAACGGGGGGGGCTGGGGAAACACGGGGATGGCAAAACGGGGGCTGGCGAAACACGGGACTGCGCTATTGCAAATACTGGGAAGCTTGGGAAGCAGTAATGAATTGTCCAATACTTACAGAGTTCGTGTTTGGTGGGTTCGGCCAGGCTCTGCCACCACCTGGACCCCTGCAACAGAAACAGAACCTGGAGTTACAGCTATTGTAGGCTGGAGCCACTGAGGATCCCGCAGCCTGGGATACATCCCATTAACCAGCAGTACTCCTGCCAGAGTGAGTCCCCACTGTAGTAGGGGATCGTACAGTGATAGTTCCCTCATCACCAGCCTCTCCCTCTCTCAATCACAACCTCTCAATCCTCCTCACTCACCTGATGAAGGAGCAGCGCTCCGAAAGCTCGTGATTCCAAATAAACCTGTTGGACTTTAGCCTGGTGTTACATAGAACATAGAAAACATACAGCACAAACAGGCCCTTTGGTCCACAAGTCGTGAGACTTCTTACTGTCCTCCTATCTGAGATGATATGCTCACTGTCACATTTCTGTTTGTGGGATCTTGCTGTGCATACATTTCCTGATGATTCCTACGTTACAATGGTGACTACATGGATGGCACGGTGGCACAGTGGTTAGCACTGCTGCCTCACACCACCAGGGTCCCAGGTTCAATTCCGGCCCTGGGCACTATCTGTGTGGAGTTTGCACGTTCTCCCCGTGTCTGAGTGGGTTTCCTCCGGTTTCCTCCCACAGTCCAAAGATGTGTGGGTTGGGTGGATTGACCATGCTAAGTTGCCCCGTACTGTCGGGGTTATGGAAATAGGGCCTGGGTGGGATTGTAGTGGGTGCAGACTCGATGGGCCGAATGGCCTCCTTCTGCACTGTAGGGATCCTATGATTCTACACTTCCAAAAGTATTCCATGTGACGTGAAACACAACTAGCCCTGAATGGCGCTATAGAAATGCAAGTCTTGGGTTTATAACTTCTGAGCTCTCCAGCGCTGGAAATGGGAGGGAGGGGATACCCCAAAGACCAGCTGTGGAATCCCCCTCGGAACTTCCTAGGTGAGGGTTTACCCGGTTCTGTGCTGGGAACCATCCGAAAACAGGATTTAAATTGCAAACTTTGATGGCTGTGTCAGGGTTACACAAATATTTACCCAGGAAAAGGCAGAGGAATTGGAACCTCTTCTAACATCTGGATAATGATTGTAAAGATCCAGACCGACCCCCTCATGAGACACTCCCAATACCCCTTCAACCAGGGGAACTCCGGCCTCCCCACCTACTACCCCCATGGTAAACCACCCCCACCCCCGGGATTCTTCCAAGCTGACGGGGACCCAACCCGACATGATGACCCAAACAGACCCCCACCCACCACCCCCACCCAAGGTCCAACCTTTCCAAACCCCCCCCCCCCCAACACCCCCGAGATCCATCCACAACCCACCAAGGTCTGACCCCCCCCCCCCAACCTCTAACAACTGCCACCATCCCCGAACCTCAAACCTCTCCAACCTCCCAACCTCAGACACCCTTTCCACCACTCCCTGAGGTCCAAGCACACCCCAATCTCTGATCATCCCCACCCGCAACATCCGACATCCCTAACTTCAGATGCCTGACCCGTTCCCGAGGATCGAGCTCCCAGGCCTGACCTCCGATACCATCCCATCCGTGACCTCTGATCCCTCCATTCCCCAGGGTTACCCCGAGATCCCAACCCCCACGCCCTCGGCCTGAGTTGGAAGGTTGGGCGAGACAGATACGGAGGAAAATCCGGAGGTCACTGAATGCAGAGCACAGTCCGCGTTGACTGCTGCTCGGGGGAATTTATGGCCCCAGGTTTTCACACTACAGTCACTCAGGTTTGTAGCACACTCAGAGCCCATTGGGCCCACTGTGTCTCTGCTAACCCTTTACAACCCAAAACCAAACCACAACCAAAATTAGCTCGTTCTCTAGACTAGGATTGTTCTCCTTGGAACAGAAAAGGTGAAGAGGAACTTTAGTAGAAATGTTTTAAGTCATAAAGGGTTTTGATTGAGTAAATAAACAGAGGCTGTTCCCCAGTGCCAAGAAGATCGCTAAGCATTTGAGATAACTGGCGAAAGAAGCAGGTGGGAAGCGAGGAGAATTTCTTTGATACAGCGGGTTGTTGTGATCTGGAAGGCGGTGACAGCAGTGGAAACAGATTCAACAGGAACTTTCAAAAGGAAATTGCACAAATCCTTGAAAAGGAGAAGTTTGAATCGGAAAGAAAGATTAACATTTATATTTTTATGACGAATGGGCGCCTCAAAGTGGTTCACATCCAATGAAACACTTTTTGAAATGTGACCTCTGTTATAATGTAGAGAACATGGCAACTAACTGTAAACACAGCAAGATCCCACAAACACTTAAAACTTAACTCTAACTCTCTTAAACTAACACTATATTCTGCACCCTCTCCTTTCCTTCTCACCTATTTACTTTATGAACGGTATGCATTGTCCGTCTTGAGCGCAGAAACAATACTTTTCACTGTATCCCAATACATAGAACATAGAACAGTACAGCACAGAACAGGCCCTTCGGCCCACGATGTTGTGCCGAGCTTTATCTGAAACCAAGATCAAGCTATCCCACTCCCTATCATCCTGGTGTGCTCCATGTGCCTATCCAATAACCGCTTAAATGTTTCTAAAGTGTCTGACTCCACTATCACTGCAGGCAGTCCATTCCACACCCCAACCACTCTCTGCGTAAAGAACCTACCTCTGATATCCGTCCTATATCTCCCACCACGAACCCTATAGTTATGCCCCCTTGTAATAGCTCCATCCACCCGAGGAAATAGTCTTTGAACGTTCACTCTATCTATCCCCTTCATCATTTTATACACCTCTATTAAGTCTCCCCTCAGCCTCCTCCGCTCCAGAGAGAACAGCCCTAGCTCCCTCAACCTTTCCTCATATGACCTACCCATGTGACAATAATAAATCAAATCAAATCAAAGCAATGTGCTAATTAATCTGTTTTCAATGCAGTTAATTGAGAGAGAAATATTGGTCAGAACACGAGAATTCCCCATCACTCTTCTTCGAAATGCTGCCTTGGGACCTTTTGCATCCACCCAAACAGACCGGGTCTCAGTTTAACTTTGCCTCAGAGAGACAGAGGCGAGATTTCCTGGCTCTTCCCATCAGCGCAACGGCCTAGACATCGGCAGGACTGGAAGGTCCTATTGGCAGCCAACGGTGGGTCATCGCCACCACTGGAAAATACGCCAAGAATCTCTGACACTGCAACAGTCCCTGAATACTGCACTGGAATGCTCAATTCCTGATGCAGCCTTGAAGCCAGTACCTTGTGACCCAGAGACAAGAGTGATACTGACTGAGCCACAGCTGACGCACGATAGGGTAAAGTCCGGGGAGTGGGATTCACTGGATCATTCCTTCAAAGAGTCAGAATAAAGACAATGGGTTAAACAGCCTCCTCCTGTCCTGTGAGATTCTCAGCCACTGACGACTGAGGAATCTCAGGTCCGGATTTTTCAGTCCTGCCTGTGGTTGGAAACATCACGAGCAGGACTGGAAAACTTGAGGAGCAACCAAAAATCCATTGACTTTGGGCAGGAATTTCTGGTCTTGTCGCAAATCCGGCACTTAGTCTCACACTGCCGGGGGCATTGATAACACAAAGCACCACATCAACAACATGGATAACACACGTCAACAACATGGATAACACGTCAACAACATGGACACCACACATCAACGTGGACGACACGTCAACAACGTGGACGACACACATCAACAACGTGGACACCACACTTCAACAACGTGGACACCACACTTCAACAACGGGGACACCACACTTCAACAACGTGGACACCACACTTCAACAACGTGGACACCACACTTCAACAACGTGGATACCACACTTCAACAACGTGGATACCACACTTCAACAACGTGGATACCACACTTCAACAACGTGGATACCACACTTCAACAACGTGGATACCACACTTCAACAACGTGGATACCACACTTCAACAACGTGGATACCACACTTCAACAACGTGGATACCACACTTCAACAACGTGGATACCACACTTCAACAACGTGGATACCACACTTCAACAACGTGGATACCACACTTCAACAACGTGGATACCACACTTCAACAACGTGGATACCACACTTCAACAACGTGGATACCACACTTCAACAACGTGGATACCACACTTCAACAACGTGGATACCACACTTCAACAACGTGGATACCACACTTCAACAACGTGGATACCACACTTCAACAACGTGGATACCACACTTCAACAACGTGGATACCACACTTCAACATGGATGACACACATCAACAACATGGATGACACACATCAACAACATGGATGACACACATTAATAATATGGATGACACACACCAACATGGATAACACATCAACATGGATACCACACTTCAACAACGTGGATACCACACAACGTGGATACCACACATCAACAACACGGATGATGCGTGCCAACACGGATGACGCGCGCCAACACGGATGACGCGCGCCAACACGATGACGCGCGCCAACACGATGACGCGCGCCAACACGATGACACGCGCCAACATGGATGACACACGCCAACATGGATGACACACGCCAACATGGATGACACACGCCAACATGGACGACACACGCCAACATGGACGACACACGCCAACATGGACGACACACGCCAACATGGACGACACACGCCAACATGGACGACACACGCCAACATGGACGACACACGCCAACATGGACGACACACGCCAACATGGACGACACACGCCAACATGGACAACACACGCCAACATGGACAACACACGCCAACATGGACAACACACATCAACAACATGATACCACACATCAACAACATGATACCACACAGCAACAACATGATACCACACAGCAACAACATGATACAATAGGGAGTTTGCACATTCTCCTTGTGTCTGCGTGGGTTTCCTCCGGGTGCTCCGGTTTCCTCCCACAGTCCAAAGATGTGCGGGTTAGGTTGATTGGCCGTGCTAAAATTGCCCCTTAGTGTCGAGATGGGTAGGTTAGAGGGATTACAAACAAAGAACAAAGAACAAAGAACAATACAGCACAGGAACAGGCCCTTCGGCCCTCCAAGCCCGCGCCGCTCCCCGGTCCAGGATTGAATCCTGAATCCAGGATCCCCGCCCAATTTTCCAGCCTATCTACATACCAATATCCTATCCACCGAGCTGTCCCTCACAGCTATGATGCTTTGTTCATTACAACCTATTAACTTACCCCCACCCCCCCATTCCAGACCATGTGATCTCCAGGGAGAGGCGAAAACCCAGAGTGAAAAACCCCAGTGGGTAAAATATGTAGGGATATGGGTGTAGGGCCTGGGTGGGATTGTGGTCGGTGTAGACTCGATGGGCCGAATGGCCTCTTTCTACACTGTAGGGTTTCTATGATTTCTATGATACCACACATCAACATGGATACCACACAACAACATGGATAACACACATGGATAACACATGTCAATGACATGGATGACACACATCAACGTCATGTACAACACACATCAACAACAGTCACAATCCAATCAAAAATCTTACAAATTCACTCCCAGCATTCCAGGACCTCCTAAAGAGTTGAGTGGGGGCCGCATCGCTCCTCCGTAACTCTGAAAGAGAAAGGGGAAAGCAGACCGCAATCAGCCAGCGTCAGTCAAAAATTTTCACTTTGTCAGCAAAGCAACACAGGGGCAGCCAATCATCAGGGGCAGGGGATGCAGTCTGAGCCTTTGCTATCTCTCTGTGTGGAGCTCAGGACTAGCACGGGGCTCCTCTGTAGCCTGAGCAGTTAGTGAAGTAAGGTCCCAGGGTATTGCTAGGTGCTGATTGTGAACTAGTCTGGGGGCAGTTCACCTCAGATTCCACCCGTAACAGCACTTAGCCACAAAGCAGCTGCTGGGAGAGTTCACCAGCTACACCCCTCACTGTAACCCTGGGAAAATCAAATGGCCAGGCACGTCCCTCAGCCTGTGGCCAATGGGTGGACAGGGTGCACTGGGTCAAAAGCAGTCTGCTGTCCCATCCTCTCCGTAGAGAGAGTGTCAGGGTCAACAGGACATCAGCAACAGACGGGGGTTCACTTTGTAGCATTGGGGGGGGAGGGCAGAAAGATTCCGGCATATTTAAGTATAATTCCCGAGTTGGGTAGACAGGAGACAGGTCACAAGGATGTACAATCAAATCAGATGAGTAACCATCTCTCAGGCAATGATGGATGAGCTGTGATCGACTCACTTACCTGTGGCCCCAGGCTTGCTAGTCCACGCGGAGCAGTCATTCTCTGTATTGGAGCTGCCATACCTGGGTGCCCTGAATTAAAGATAGAGACTCAGGAATACTGACACACTCCCAGAGATAGCCTGTAAATACTGACACACTCCCCAGTGATAGCCTGTAAATACTGACACACTCCCCAGAGACCTCCCCGTAAATACTGACACACTCCCAGAGATAGAAACATAGAAACATAGAAAAACTACAGCACAAAACAGACCCTTCGGCCCCACAAGTTGTGCAGAACATATCCCTACCTTCTAGGCCTACCTATAACCCTCCATCCTATTAAGTCCCATGTACTCATCCAGGAGTCTCTTAAAAGACCCTATTGACTTTGCCTCCACCACCACTGACGGCAGCCGATTCCACTCGCCCACCACCCTCTGTGTGAAAAACTTCCCCCTAACATTTCCCCTGTACCTACCCCCAGCTCCTTAAACCTGTGTCCTCTCATAGCAGCCATTTCCACCCTGGGAAAAAGCCTCTGAGAGTCCACCCGATCTATGCCTCTCAACGTCTTATATACCTCTATTAGGTCTCCTCTCATCCTTCGTCTCTCCAAGGAGAAAAGACCGAGCTCCCTCAGCCTATCCTCATAAGGCATGCCACTCAATCCAGGCAACATCCTTGTAAATCTCCTCTGCACCCTTTCAATCTTTTCCACATCCTTCCTGTAATGAGGCGACCAGAACTGAGCACAGTACTCCAAGTGGGGTCTGACGAGGGTCTTATATAGCTGCATCATCATCCCCGGACTCCTAAACTCAATCCCTCGATTGATAAAGGCCAGCACACCATACGTCTTCTTAACCACCTCCTCCACCTGTGGGGCCGATTTTAGAGTCCTATGGACCCGGACCCCAAGGTCCTTCTGATCCTCTACAGTACTAAGAGTCTTTCCCTTTATATTGTACTCCTTCATCCTCATTTGACCTGCCAAAATGGACCACTACGCATTTATCTGGGTTGAAGTCCATCTGCCACTTCTCCGCCCAGTCTTGCATCCTATCTATGTCCCTCTGTAACTTCTGACATCCCTCCAGACTATCCACAACCCCACCAACCTTTGTGTTGTTGACAAACTTACCAACCCATCCCTCCACTTCTTCATCCAGGTCATTTATGAAAATGACAAACAGCAAGGGTCCCAGAACAGATCCCTGGGGCACACCACTGGTGACCGACCTCCATTTAGAAAAAGACCCATCTATATCCACTGTCTGCCTCCTTTGGGCAAGCCAGTTCTGGATCCACAGGGCAGCAGCCCCTTGGATCCCATGTCCTCTCACGTTTTCTAGAAGCCTTGCATGGGGGACCTTATCGAACGCCTTGCTAAAATCCATATAAACCACATCTACCGCTTTCCCTTCATCAAAGTGTTTAGTCACATTTTCGAAGAACTCCACCAGGCTCGTAAGGCACGATCTGCCTTTGACAAAGCCATGCTGAGTATTCTTGAGCATACTAAACCTCTCTAAATGCTCATAAATCTTGTCCCTCAGGACCTTCTCCATCAGCTTACCAATCACTGAGGTTAGACTCACCGGTCGGTAATTACCTGGGCTATCCCTATTCCCCTTGTTGAAAATAGGAACCACATCTGCAATCCTCCAATACCTCTCCCGTCTCCGTCGACAACGCAAAGATCATTGCCAGAGGCTCTGCAATCTCTTCCCTCGCCTCCCACAGTAACCTGGGGTACATCCCATCCAGACCCGGCGACTTATCTATCTTGATGCCATTCAAATATGCCAGCACAGATAGCCTGTAAATACTGACACTCTCCCCGGGGTCCCCCTGTAAATACTGACACACTCCCGGGGGACCCCCTGTAAATACTGACACACTCCCCGGGGACACCCCTGTAAATACTGACACACTCCCCGGGGACACCCCTGTAAATAATGACACACTCCCCGGGGACCCCCTGTAAATACTGACACACTCCCGGGGGACCCCCTGTAAATACTGACACACTCCCCGGGGACACCCCTGTAAATAATGACACACTCCCCGGGGACCCCCTGTAAATAATGACACACTCCCCGGGGACCTCCTGTAAATAATGACACACTCCCCGGGGACCCCCTGTAAATACTGTCACACTCCCCGGGGACCCCCTGTAAATACTGACACACTCCCCGGGGACCCCCTGTAAATTCTGACACACTCCCCGGGGACACCCTGTAAATACTGACACTCTCCCCGGGGTCCCCCTGTAAATACTGACACACTCCCCGGGGACCCCCTGTAAATACTGACACACTCCCCGGGGACCCCCTGTAAATAATGACACACTCCCCGGGGACCTCCTGTAAATTCTGACACACTCCCCGGGGACCCCCTGTAAATTCTGACACACTCCCCAGGGACACCCTGTAAATTCTGACACACTCCCCGGGGACACCCTGTAAATTCTGACACACTCCCCGGGGACACCCTGTAAATTCTGACACACTCCCGGGGGACCCGCTGTAAATATTGACACACTCCCCGGGGACCCGCTGTAAATATTGACACACTCCCCGGGGACCCCCTGTAAATACTGACACACTCCCCGGGGACCCCCTGTAAATATTGACACACTCCCCGGGGACCCCCTGTAAATACTGACACACTCCCCGGGGACCCCCTGTAAATACTGACACACTCCCCGGGTTGGAGCCAGTCGTTACACATTTAATAATAGAGACACACATTACAAAGCCAATCAGCGCAGTTTCAGTTTGTTCCTCTTTATTAGAGCAGAAATCCCCAGTTAATGCCCACCAGGTAAATACAACTGATTGTGGGGAGGGGGAGGGGAGAGTTTGTGGGGTTGGGGGACAGGGGGGTGTGGGGAGGGGCTGTGGGGAGGAGGGTGGGTGTGGGGAGAGGAGGGTGGGTGTGAGGAGGAGGGGG